>NW_024752716.1:0-20129 GCF_018991925.1 Homarus americanus
CAGTATTAGCCCGGTGCCTCACCTCCCTCTCTATCGGCCTACTGGCCTTCCTCCCTCCCCCTCCAGCCCCCTTCCTGTTACATACGTTAGGTCAAACTTGTGAAGGAATCCTTAAATGAATGACCCAGGTGAGGGACACAGATGGTTAGGTGTGTGTGTGTGTGTGTGTGTGTGTGTGTGTGTGTGTGTGTGTGTGTGTGTGTGTGTGTGTGTGTGTGTGTGTGTGTGTGTGTGTGTGTGTGTGTGTGTGAGAACTTTACACGTGTGAGTCCATAATCACCATCAGTTGGAGAATCTGGATCATTCACTCATTGTCTGAGCATGTCCTCGGCCCAACACAATGATACGACCTTCGGGATAAACACACTGATAACTTTAACTTTATACAAACACACACACACACACAGACACTCATATCTTCTCGTGTGTGTGTGTGTGTGTGTGTGTGTGTGTGTGTGTGTGTGTGTGTGTGTGTGTGTGTGTGCAAGGGAAGTAGGTTGCTCACAAACTCTTTTACACACATAACGCTGGAGCGCTCAGTAACACACACACACACACCTTAAGAATTTGATGTCCATGAATTACTGACTACAACTTATTCACTCGGTCAATTAAACAAACAATCCACTCCACCCACCCACCACCCACCACTCACCCACCCACCCACCCACTCCACCCCACCCACCCACTGCAGATAGGTTCACATTAACTCAAGTCGTGAGCACTGAAGCCTGCACGGGGGAGAAGAGCCTTGACACAGCTGACAGAAAGAAGACATAGAAAAGAAATGATAAAGAGAGAAGAAGAAAAGAGGAAGACATAAAGATGGAGAGAGAAAATGAAGAGGGGACAGGTGATGAGGATAGAGGAGGAGAGGAAGAGTAAGAGGAGGAGGAGAAGATTTGTACCACCAACAATCCAGGACCGAGACATGAGGAGCCGGAGAGTACATAAGGACAAGAAGAGAGAAGGAGGGCTGGAGGGAGGAAGGATGGAGGGAGGAGGAGGAGGAAAGGATGGGGGGGAGGGGAGGGAGAAAGTGAAGCTGGACTTGCAAGAAGCACTCCACGCAGCACCTTCCTCTCCTACTTTCTTAGACGTGAACGAAATTTGATCTATTGTGGGTCGGTGGTCGGGGGAGGAGTCATCTGCCAGGGGTCTCACCGCCTAATAACTCTTGCCCTGAAGGACATCACCGCCCACCTCCACTGCAATTTACTACCATGTCATCACCACAGTGTATCATCACTATGTCATCACCACAGTGTATCATCACAATGTCATCGCCATACTGTAACAATCACCACCATGCTATCGCATACTGTAACAACATTACCATTATGTCATCACCATACTTGTAACAATCACCACCATGCTATCACCATACTGTAACAACGTTACCATTATGTCTTCACCATCGCCATACTGTAACAATCACCACCATGTTCTAAACCATACTGTAGCAACATCACCATTAAGTCATCACCGTCACCATACTGTAACACAATCACCACCATGTTCTAACCATACTATAGCAACATCACCATTAAGTCATCACCGTCACCATATTGCAAACACAATCACCACCATACGAACATAATAACATAAGACTGGAAGAAACAGTAACTATTGACCCATACTGGCAGTCCTGTTTACACCCAGCCCCTATCGCTCATAATCTACATAAACGATCTAGATACTGGGATCAGTGACATAAGCAAGTTTGGTGGATGACACCAAAATAGGGCGGCAAATTAATTTAGGGCAGGATGCAAATGATTACAGGAGGATCTAAATAAACTGCAGGGGTGGTCTGAAAATGGCAATGAAATTCAACACCAGCAAGTGCAGCGTACTTAATATTGGAAGAACAAATACTTATAATGTATACAGCCTTAACAACATCAACCTAGAGAAGTCGACTTGTAGAGACCTAGGGTACTTAGAAGCCCGGACCTACGGCCTAGAAAACAGTGCGTTAATGTTCGAAAGGCAGAGTATTGGGTTTTATATCTAGAAGTGTAAGTAACAAGAGTGCAGAGGTCTTATTGCAACTATATCTTGCGCACAAGCCACACCTCGATTATGCGGTTCAGTTCTGGTGCCCCTATTATAGAATGGATATAAATTCACCAGAGTCGGTGCAGCGAAGAATGACAAAAATGATTCCGGGACTTAGAAACCTTCCATATCGATAGGTTAAAGAACTTAACTTGCATTCCTAGAAAGACGAAGAGTGGAGATATGATAGAAGTATTTAAGTGGTGAAAGGAATCAATAAAGGGATATAGATAAAGTTCTTATAATATCCGAGCAGGATAGACCTGAGCAACGGATTCAAGTTGATAAGTTTGGGTTTAGAGAGAGATAGGAAGAAACTGGTTCACAAATAGGGTGGTGGACGAGTGAAACAAGCTTAGCAACTTTGTAGTAAGTGCGAACTCTGGAAAGTTTCAAAAGGAGGCTAGATAGATTCGGATGATAGAGAGTGGTAGTAATCCTCGACAGGAGTGCATGCACAGCCAACCGGCCTATTGCAGACCTTATTTTCTTATATCCACCCAACCTGTGTTTGAAGCTATCCAGCGTATTAGAGTTAATGATGATGTTGGTAACTTGTTCCGTCCACTACTCTATTTCCAAACCAATGTTTACCTATCTCGCGCCTAAATCTAAATTTGTCTAATTTAAAACCATTGTTACGAGTTCGCCCTGGTTGGATAGCTTGAGTACCTTGTTATATCACTTTGTTTAGCCCTGACTTCCATTTACACACTTATCATGTCGCCCTCACTCTACGTCTCTCGAGGAGTGCAAATTAAGATGTTTAACCTGTCTCTGTACTCGCTATATAATGTACCCTGCTCCCTGTACCACCACCAGCAGCTGTACAGTATAAACAGCTCTTTGAAATACTTTTACGTCCAGTTAATGAAAGTTGAAGGATAACGATAGCTGGCTGTCCCACACCTGCTGTACGGATGACCAGGCCAGGTGGTTGTAGCTGGCTGCCCCACACCTGTTGTACGGATGACCAGGCCAGGTAGGTTGTAGCTGGCTGCCCCACACCTGCTGTACGGATGACCAGGCCAGGTAGGTGTAGCTGGCTGTCCCACACCCTGCTGTACGGATGACCAGGCCAGGTAGGTGTAGCTGGCTGTCCCACACCCTGCTGTACGGATGACCAGGCCAGGTAGGTGTAGCTGGCTGTCCCACACCCTGCTGTACGGATGACCAGGCCAGGTAGGTGTAGCTGGCTGTCCCACACCCTGCTGTACGGATGACCAGCCAGGTAGGTTGTAGCTGGCTGTCCCACACCTGTTGTACGGATGACCAGGCCAGGTAGGTGTAGCTGGCTGTCCCACACCTGCTGTACGGATGACCAGGCCAGGTAGGCAGTGGTGACACATCCGCTATAACAGTGATCACATCGGGGAAAGGATGATGAGTCTTTAGCGGTTAATAACAATATCAAATTGATATAGTCTCACTACACCATCAACCTCAAGCTGGGGAAGACATACGACCCCTGGAGAGAGAGAGAGAGAGAGAGAGAGAGAGAGAGAGAGAGAGAGAGAGAGAGAGAGAGTGTGTGTGTCCGGCGCCCCAACACCGGTAGTTATCGCTTGTTCACGCCCCAAGTTGTTATAGAGAAGGAGGCCGCGTATGAGCGCTGGGCGGCGGCAAGAGGGAGGGTACATTATTACCAAGACATATAGCCAGGTAGGAAGACTCAACCACCCTCCCGAGGCTTTTGATTAATCGATCTTCATGGGTGATAATTGTAATACTCTGGCTAATAAAATGCAACGAGGCGAGGCGTACAGCAGGAAGTATTAATTTATCACGGTTACATTATAGAGCCTCTCACCCCCTCCCCACACGTCATTGACGCTGGCATTGTCACCTCCCCACCACCAGGCTGTTCCTCCTCCTTCAGGTACTACTCCCACACAGACCATTACTTACCCACCTTCATCGTTACGTCACATGATCATGGGGTAAAAATATGAAAATAAAAACGCACCACATTATGAGGTTTTAAATAATACATATGTGGTCAAAAATAGTGTGAGGGGTGAATTAGTATGAGGAGGGAGGACTAGTGAGGGGAGGGAGACTAGTGTCAGGGGAGGAGGACTAGTGTCAGGGATGGAAGGTGGACTAGTGTGAGGGAGGGAGGACTAGTGTGAGGGAGGGAGGACTAGTGTGAGGTGAACTAGTGTGAGGGAGGGAGGACTAGTGAGGGAGGGAGGACTAGTGTGAGAGAGGGAAGGAGGACTAGTGTGAGGGAGGGAAGGAGGACTAGTGTGAGGGGTGAACTAGTGTGAGGGATGGAAGGTGGACTAGTGTGAGGGAGGGAGGACTAGTGTGAGGGAGGGAGGACTAGGTGAGGGAAGGAGGACAGGTGAGGGAGGGAGGACTAGGTGTGGAGGGAGGAAGGAGGACTAGTGTGAGGGATGGAGGGAGGACTAGTGGAGGGAGGGAGGGAGGACTAGTGTGAGGGATGGAGGAGACTAGTGTGGAGGGAGGGAAGGAGGACTAGTGTGAAGGGAAGGAGGACTAGTGTGAGGGATGGAGGACTAGTGTGAGGGATGGAGGAGGACTAGTGTGGGAGAGAAGGACTAGGTGGAGGAAGGAGACTAGGTGAGGATGGAGGACTAGGGGTGAGGAGAGGACTAGTGTGAGGGAGGGAAGGTGGACGGGTAGTGTGGAGGGAAGGAGACTAGGTGAGGGATGGAGGGAGGACTTTTGTGAGGGGAGGAAGGACTAGTGTGGGAGGGATGGAGGAGGACTTGTGTGAGGGGAGGGAAGGAAGACTAGTGTGAGGGGAGAACTAGTGTGAGGAGGGAGAACTAGTGTGAGTGAGGGATGACTAGTGTGGAGGGAGGAAGGAGGACTAGTGTGAGGGAGGAAGGAGGACTAGTGTGAGGGAGGGAAGGAGGTCTAGTGTGGGGGTGAACTAGTGTGGGAGGGAGGGAGGACTAGTGAGGAAGGAGGACTAGTGTAGGGAGGAAGGACTAGTGTGAGGGAAGGACTAGGGTGAGGGAGGAAGGAGGACTAGTGTGAGGGATGGAGGACTAGTGGAGAAGGAGGACTAGGTGAGGGAGGGAAGGACTAGGTGTGGGGGATGGAGGACTAGGGAGGGAGGGAAGGAGGACTAGTGTGAGGGGAGGGAAGGACTAGTGTGAGGGGAGGGAAGGAGGACTAGTGTGAGGGGAGGGAAGGAGGACTAGTGTGAGGGGTGAACTATGTGAGGGAGGAAGGACTAGTGAGGGAAGGAGGACTAGTGAGGGAGGGAAGGAGGACTAGTGAGGGAGGGAAGGGACTAGTGTGAGGGAGGGAGGACTAGTGTGAGGGAGGAAGGTGAACTGTGAGGGAGAACTAGGTGAGTGAGGAGGACTAT
Organism: Homarus americanus; assembly: GCF_018991925.1. Classification (NCBI taxonomy): domain Eukaryota; kingdom Metazoa; phylum Arthropoda; class Malacostraca; order Decapoda; family Nephropidae; genus Homarus; species Homarus americanus. Next base: position 5,408 of record NW_024752716.1, read on the forward strand.
GTGGAGGGAAGGACTAGTGTGAGGGGAGAGGACTAGTGAGGGAGGGTGAAATAGTGAGGGGAGGGAAGGGACTAGTGAGGGAAAGAGGACTAGTGTGAGGGAGGGAAGGAGGACTAGTGTGAGGGGAAAGAGGACTAGTGGAGGGAGGAAGGACTAGTGAGGGAGGAGGACTAGTGTGGAGGGAGGGAGGACTAGGTGTGGAGGGAGGAGGACTAGTGTGAGGAGAGAAGGACTAGTGGAGGGAGGGTGAAGAAAGGAGGGGAGGGAAGGAGGACTAGTGAGGGAAAGAGGACTAGGTGTGGAGGGGGGAAGGAGGACTAGTGTGAGGGAGGGAGGACTAGTGTGAGGGGAGGGAACTAGTGTGGAGGGAGGAGGACTAGTGTGAGGGAGGGTGAAATAGGGTGGGGAGGGAAGGACTAGGTGTGAGGGAAAGAGGACTAGTGTGGAGGGGAGGAGGACTAGTGTGAGGGAGGAGGACTAGTGTGAGGGGAGGAGGACTAGTGTGAGGGAGGAGGACTATGTGAGGGGAGGACTAGTGTGAGGGGAGGAAGGACTAGTGTGAGGGAGGAGGACTAGGTGTGAGGGAGGAGGACTAGTGTGAGGGAGGAAGGACTAGGGGTGTGAGGGAGGAGACTAGTGTGAGGGAAAGAGGACTAGTGTGAGGGGAGGAGGACTAGTGGAGGGGGAGGACTAGTGGAGGGAGGACTAGTGTGAGGAGGAAGGACTAGTGTGAGGGAGGGAGGACTAGTGCGAGGAAAGAGGACTAGGTGAGGAGGGAGGGAGACTAGTGTGAGGGAGGAAGGACTAGTGTGAGGGAGGAAGGACTAGTGTGAGGGAGCGAGAGGGCCAAGTCACTACTATGATGGCGAGGAGGTGCACAGTAAGAGTAGTGGTGGGGGAGGTGCACAGTAAGAGTAGTGGCGGAGGTGCACAGTGAGAGTAGTGGCGGGAGGTGCACAGTGAGAGTAGTGGCGGGGATGGCAGTAAGGGCGAGGAAGGTGGCACCAATTTGCGGCTAAGGCGGAGAAACGAGGTTGTTCATCACAGGTTAACGAGCACCAACGACGGAAACACCAACTCGGCTGCTGTCGCCTCACTTTATATCCCTCCTCGTCTTCTTCCCTCCCCCCCCGCCCTCACCCTCACCCTCACACACAAAAAAAAAAATATTCCCAGATAATTGTGTATCAAATGTTATGGTGGGTGGCGATGCTTCACCAGCGGGAGGCGCCGACGTAGGACACCACCTCACGGTTCCACGGCCCTTACTATCTCCAACCCAAGAATGTCGCGGTGAAATTTTTATCTCCGTCACATGGGATGCCACACACAACATCTATGTAAGCTTATTACAATAGCAGAATCCTCTCACCTCAGTACACAGAAGACAATGTTTACATAGAGTCTCAGTAATATTACAGCATTATTATCTAACAGCTTTGTATCGTACACATATTTGAAGATGAAATTGTCGGCCGAGTGTTTTGACCACCAGCGGGGTCAGTGTAATGATAACAGCTTTATACTGACTGATGATGTGCATGAGGAAGGACCATGCACAAGGAGGGCGCCGCACAAGGAGGGCGCCGTGCACAAGGAGGGCGCCGTGCACAGGAGGGCGCCGTGCACAAGGAGGGGCCATGCAGGAGGGCGTGCAATGAGGGCGCTGTGCACAAGGAGGGGGCTATGCACAAGGAGGGCGCTGTGCACAAGGAGGGCGCTGTGCACAAGGAGGGCCAGTACAAGGAGGGCGCCGTGCACAAGGAGGGCGTGCACATGAGGGCGCCGTGCACAAGGAGGGCGCCGTGCACAAGGAGGCGCGTGCACAAGGAGGGGCCGTGCACAAGGAGGGCGCCGTGCACAAGGAGGGCGCCGTGCACAAGGAGGGGGCCGTGCACAAGGAGGGGGCCGTGCACAGTGTGTCAACCCCCTGAGGAAGTTCTCGCTACGTGAAGGTCTGAAGAACAATTCTTGAAGGATACCGTTGGAGTTGATGAACATTCTCACCCCAAATATTAAGACGAGAAGACAAGAACGCACCACAGACAGAATAAGGGCGAGCAATAATACATTATCCGGCGGTCGCTTCCATAAAGACATTCCAAATACTACTTTTCGCTGAGTTTCGGACTAGGAATCACCTCTTCCGCCTTATCGACACAATTTCAATCACCTTACGAGCCTTAAAACCCTCCACCCCCTTCCTCGACCCCAACCCTTTCTCAACTCTCGTCAGCCAACCCAACTCGGTTAAGAATCCAAATTCGGTCGGATGACGTCCTCGCTTGCATAAAGGTCAATGTACCGTCGCCAAGACCTCTGCTGAGTGGGCACCTCCACCTTTTGAGAAAAATTATGCCTCATCGGAAGTTCTCTTCACCTCTTATTCCCACTTCCCCCACCCACGCCTTCGTCTGGCCCTCACCCTCCTTCCCTCACTGCTGGATTGGTCTATAGCAGTTTTTAGTCGTCCCTAAGGTTGATTGGCTGTAGTTATACGAGAATTTCTGACCTGAGGTTCAAAAGAGAAAAAAGAAAAAGAAAGTTGGAGAGAGAGACAGATAAGTGGGAGAGACAGATAAAGTGAGAGAGAGACAGATAAAGTGGGAGAGAGAGACAGATAAAGTGGGAGAGAGAGACAGATAAAGTGGAAGAGAGACAGATAAAGGGGAGAGAAACAGATAAAGTGGGAGAGAGAGACAGATAAAGTGGAAGAGAGAGACAGATAAAGTGGAAGAGAGACAGATAAAGTGGAAGAGAGAGACAGATAAAGTGGGAGAGAGAGAGACAGATAAAGTGGAAGAGAGAGACAGATAAAGTGGAAGAGAGAGACAGATAAAGTGGAAGAGAGAGACAGATAAAGTGGAAGAGAGAGACAGTAAGAGAGAAAGTAACAAATGTATTTCTATGTATTAAGCTTCGTGGACTCGGGTATACATGTCAGCATGAACATACACGAGTGCACGTCAGGGGAAAAGCGTGTCGGTATGCATGCTAGCTTGTATGACTCAACACAGGCAATAACAACCTCCACGCCAAAGTCGCCATTAAATAACCACCCACAGTACTCTCATCAATATTTACATTATTATAATCAATAACCACAAAATTACGTCTTGTAAACCGTCCAAGCAACACCCAATTTGATTTCGTGTTTATCAATATTTATATTTCATAATAAACAATTCTAGTGGTCATTAATTAGATCTTATAAATCATTGAGGTAACAGGTAATCAATATCGCCAGGTGTGCCCCGCTTCCTCTCATCAACACACGCGATGTTCATTTGATTTTTTTGTATGGCCTAGTTACAGACTCCAGCGTGAGCGATGGGCATTCAGTATCATGGTCAACACTGCTGAACAAGATATTGGTGATGCTTTGTGTGTGTGTGTGTGTGTGTGTGTGTGTGTGTGTGTGTGTGTGTGTGTGTGTGTGTGTGTGTGTGTGTGTGTGTGTGTGTGTGTGTGTGTGATTTAGGTCCTCCTCGCTAATTATAACGTGAAGTGTTGTTATTCTTTCATTAAAATATATCGTTACCTTCAAGACATCAGTTTTTCATCTCACAAACAGTTTAGAATTTTACATAACGAAGGAATTACACACACACACACACACACACACGTATACCAGTAGAAATACAGCAGGAGGTGGTGGTAGCAGGAGGTGGCAGCAGGAGGTGGTGGTAGCAGGAGGTGACAGCAGGAGGTGGCAGGAGGAGTACACAGGAGGTGGTGGTGGCAGGAGGTGGGTAGCAGGAGGTGACAGCAGGAGGTGGCAGGAGGAGGTGACAGCAGGAGGTGGTGGTAGCAGGAGGTGGTGGTAGCAGGAGACAGCAGGAGGAGCAAAGAGAGGTGGTAGCAGGAGGAGGTGGTAGCAGGAGGAGGTGGTAGCAGGAGGTGGTGGTAGCAGGAGGAGGTGGTAGCAGGAGGTACAGCAGGAAGCAGGGTGGCTGGGTTGGGGAACACCTCAGTTAGTTCAGGGCACACAACCATTTTATGTCTGCTTGACCGACCTCGATTATCCGCTAACGATCACTGCTTGCCTTACCCTACCCTGTGGCCTTACTCCTACCCCTGTGGCCTTACCCCACCCCTGTGGCCCTACCCTACCCCTGTGGCTCACTCCTACCCGTGGCCCTACCCCTGTGGCCTTACCCTACTCATGTGACCCAAAACTAACCTAACCCAAACCTAACGTAACGTCCCCAGATAGCGTTAGGGAGGTTAAATCTTCAGGTAAAATTAGTTAAGGTGTGTTTAATCTCCAGGTGATCTCATTACATCACTCCCACCATCATTACCTGACAGGTGTGACGTGTTTTATCAGCGATAACCTGACAGTATAGCGTGTTATCACTGCTGGAGATAAGGTGACAGTGGACCCACCTGACGATCATTGAATGTCTGGTCTCGTCACACCAGTGCGTTCCTAACCCCGACCTAAACCACGCAGTCATACCTAACCTAACCTAACCCTGACCTAAACCACGCAGTCATACCTAACCTAACCCCGACCTAAACCACGCAGTCATACCTAACCTAACCCCGACCTAAACCACGCAGTCATACTCACCTAACCCCGACCTAAACCACGCAGTCATACCTAACCTAACCCCGACCTAAACCACGCAGTCATACCCTACCTCTCGCCCGGAACTGGGACGGATAGGGAGTAATACAAATCCACATACATACATACATACAGACAGACAGACAGAGACATACATACATACATACATAAGGCCGTGCATGTGATAATATTAGAGAGAGAGAGAGAGAGAGAGAGAGAGAGAGAGAGAGAGAGAGAGAGAGAGAGAGGAGAGAGAGAGAGAGAGAGAGAGAGAGAGAGTAGTATGGAGTGTATGGTCCAATGGCGTGAACTAGCCCATGTGATTATAGCAAGAATGGCTCACTGGGTAGGGGTGGGGGAGGGAGGGGGGAGGGGTTGAGGGAGGGGTTGAGGAGGGTGAGGGAGGGAAGGAGAGTGGCAAGGAGGAATGGGAAGGAGGTAGAAAGGAAGGGGAAGGAAAAGGGAGGGGTAAAGGGAGAGAGAGGGGAAAAGGAGGGATGAACTGTGTGAAGGGAGCAAAGGGGTGGGGTGAGACTGATGAGAGAGAGAGAGAGAGAGAGAGAGAGAGAGAGAGAGAGAGAGAGAGGATGTGTGTGTGTGTGTCCATCAGTCATCACAGGTCATCAGCTAGACACAACATAAGAGTCTTACCTCCGGGTTAGTAATTGTATCAGCAGTATAAGGTGAACTGAGACCCCGGTATACCAGCACCACTAACTACAGAAGAACCTCTGGCAGACATACCGGGAACGATCACTGACAGATATACCAGGAAGAACCACTGTACTAATTACCACCACACCTACAAAGTTACCTACAACACCTGTCTCTCGTGTGTGTGTACCTACCATAGCCTTCCCCCTCTGGTCTTCACCATAAACATGTGGGACATTTTTTGCCTAACCCAAAACCAATATGTTCTCGGCTCTAGTTTCTGCTTAGCTGACGACCTGCAGGTTAGGTTAGGTCAGGTTAGGTCAGGTCAGGTCAGGTCAGGTCAGGTTAGGTTAGGTTAGAGTTAGGTTTGGGTCAGGTTAGGTTAGGTTAGGATTGGGTTAGGTCAGGTTAGGTCAGGTCAGGTCAGGTCAGGTCAGGTCAGGTTAGGTGGTGGGGCAATAAACAGTTAGTAATTTGTGAGAGGTTAACACTGATACACTATCTCTGGGACTATATCCTGGTGGTTCTCAGCTGCAATGTTCGTCCGTTTACAGACACACGTGGGTCTTAACACAACACCTCTTGTCGTCACTGGCTGCGTTAAACACTCTTAAAACACAAACATGGCACCTTACACCAGGAGTATAAGGTAGGTCGGCACCCCACACCAGGAGTATAAGGTAGGTCGGCACCTTACACCAGGAGTATAAGGTAGGTCGGCACCTTACACCAGGAGTATAAGGTAGGTCGGCACCTTACAGAATTATAGGGTAGGTCACCTTACACCAGGAGTATATAAGGTAGGTCGGCACCTTACACCAGGGTGTAAGGTGGGTCGGCACCAGGAGTATAAGGTAGGTCGGCACCTTACACCAGGAGTATAGGTAGAGTCGGACTTTAACACCTCAAGTATAAGGTAGGTCGGCACCTTACCCTCGAGTATGTAGTAATCGGCACCTTACCTCAGTATAAGGTAAAGTCGGCACCTTACACTCAGTATAAAGAGTGTCGCTTACCTGGAACAGAGTGGCACCACCTCGAGTAAAGTAGGTCAGCACCTCAAGTATAGTGTAGTCAACACCTGGAATGTATATTAGGTCGGCTACACCTGTAAGGTAGGTCGTCACACTACACCCAGGTGAATGCCGCATACCAGGTGGATGGTACACACAGCACTTGGTGACAAACATAGTTAGTACAACACTTAGGTGGTTGTACAACAACAAGGTTGGGTGTGCACACACTCTCAAGGTGGTACAGTTGGATGCAGGACAGTTGGACAACTAGGATGGTGCACTACACTCGGTTGGTTGAAGTATGCACTCTGCATGGAAGTTGATGCCACAACACAGCGGGTGGTTGCACTACACCCGGCTGGTGGCCACACTGCACTGCACCCAGCTTGGTGGTACACTGCAACCTGGGTAGGTGGGCATACACTTGAGGTGGGTACACTGCACTTGGACGGACATGGCACTCTGCCCAGGCAGGACACTACTACAACGAGTGGCCACACTACACCACACCCAGGTGGGTGTTCACTGCACTACACCAGGCAGGTACACACTGCACTACACAGGCAGGTGGCCACACTACACCCCACACTGAGCAGGCGGCACATAATAAAGAGACAACATAAGGTACACCAGTATATAAGGCAGCCTGCCCCTGCCTGTACCTGCCTGAGGTCTGCCTGTACCCTGCCTGTACCTGCCTGAGGTCCGCAGGTGTAGTGTGGTGTGTGTGGGGGTCCCACCGTACTCAGGCCGGTGTACAGGTCCTCCTCAACATGGCGTCACTTGTCACACTTTACCATAAGGTTGACAGGTGACCATCATCTCGGCCTGCTCAGTCTCATGATTTGGTGCGTTTCAATTTTTCCCTTAAGTGCGGTGAGGGGTGGAGGGATGGGGTGGAGGGGGATGGGGTGGAGGGGAAGGGATAGAGGTAGAAGGGGGAGGAAGGGATAGAGGGGGAAGGGAGAGGGAGGAAGGGGGTAGAGGGAGGAAGGATGGAGGGGAGGAAGGGATGGAGGGGGGAGGAAGACTCACTGAATAATCTCTACACAAATTACGATACAAAGATGTTGGGCAAAATGGCGTCAAGTTTACTAATGAAACTCTACCTTTGTCCAACCCGAATTACGATGACACTATAACGTAACAACACAAACTATAACGTAACAACACAAACAATAACGTAACAACACAAACTATAACATCAGTTCCTGTGGGATATACTGTACATGAGGGCCCCAACAGTTCGCCAGTGTGGGCGAAGACTGGTGAACGTTGGTAGAGTGAAAGAGCGATCGCCAGGCACTGAGGGAGGACGATGGTGACAAAGACATATAGACTTACCAGGAAGACGAAACATCTTCACCAGTCATCCAGTTACTCATCTTCACCAGTCATCCAGTTACTCATCTTCACCAGTCATCAGTTACTCATCTTCGCCAGTCATCAGTTACTCATCTTCACCAGTCATCAGTTACTCATCTTCATCAGTCATCAGTTACTCATCTTCCCAGTCATCCAGTTACTCATCTTCACCAGTCATCCAGTTACTCATCTTCGCATAATCCAGTTACTCATCTTCGAGTCATCCAGTTACTCATCTTACCCAGTCATCACACACACACACACACACACACACACACACACACACACACATCCATCACATTATTTGGACAATTTGTAAGACTGTCTACAACTCACGTAATGTGTCACAAATCGAAAAAATTGGCTAACAATTTCTCAGGCGGAATGTCAGCATCAAATGTGGGCGGTGTGAGTTATGCTGCTGGGAGGGGGTGGGGTGTGAGGAGGGAGGGTGGGGAGGAGGTAGGGTTTTAGAGAGAGATGAAGGGAGAGGGGGAGGGTTGGGAGGTAGGGTCAGTGGTAGGAGAAAGGAGAGTCAGGCAAGATTCAACTCAAGGGAAAGAGTTGGAGGCTAATGCTATAGGTGGATATGAACTGTGTGGAGAACCTCGTGTAGTGAGATCACAACCAGCACTCTTACCATCAGCTGACACACCACCACCACCACCACCATCAGCTGACACACCACCACCACCACCACCATCAGCTGACACACACCACCACCACACCATCAGCTGACACCACCACACCACCTGACACACCACCACCACCACCATCATGACACACCACCACCATCATCAGCAACACACCTACCATCATCATGACACACCACCACCACCAGCTGACACACCACCAGCTGACACACCACAACCAGCTGCACTTACACAAAATAACATATATAGGCTTTCAGACATATTAGTGGTAGTGATAGTATGGTTAAAAAGTAGTGAGGGTGATGGTAATGACAGTAGGGTGGTGAGGTGATGGTGATGACAGTGGGGTGGGTGAGGTGATGGTGATGACAGTAGGTTGAGGTGTGGTGATGACAATGAGTGAGATGGTGAGGTGTGACAGTGGATGGTGGGGTGATGAGTGACAGTGGGGTGGTGGTGGAGTGGGTGAGCAGTGGGGTGGTGGGAGTGTGGTGACAGTGGGTGGTGGGGGTGATGGTGGTGACAGTGGGGTGGGGAGGTGATGTGGACAGTGTGGTGGGGTGTGGATGACTGGGTGGGTGGTGGGGTGATGGTGGGATGGGTGGGGTGGTGGTGTGACAGTGGGGTGGGGTTATGGTGATGACAGTGGGTTGGTGGTGGTGAAAGTGGGTTGTGTAAGTGGTGGTGATGACGGTTGGGTGGTGCAGTGGTGGTGATGACAGTGGGTTGGTGCAGTGGTGGTGATGACAGTAGGTTGGTGTAGTGGTGGTGATGACAGTTGGGTGGTGCAGTGGTGGTGGTGTAGGAGGAGACAGGGGTTAGAGGTGGAAATGTGGTTGAAATCAGTGAAGAATGTGGAGGTGTGGTGGGTGGAGGCGTGGGGGAGGGTGGAGGCGTGGGGGGGGAGGGTGGAGGCGTGGGGAGGTGGAGGCGTGGGGGGAGGTGGAGGAGGTGTGGGGGAGGTGGAGGTGTGGGGGAGGTGGAGCGTTGTGTGGAGGTGGGAGGGGGTGGGAGAGGGTGGTGTAGAGAAAGTGGAGTGTCATCTAACTGACAGTCCTGGAAATGAAAATGATAAAAATACATTGGTTGTCTTACTCTATTGCCTTCCCTTAATGATACTCTAACACACCTGACACCCTGACACACCCTACGTACACCCCACACACACTACAACACACCCTACAACACATACGACTTTCTCACGACATGCCCTACGACACACCTACGACACCTACACGACACACACATTACACCTACGACACACACTGCACGACACACCCTACACGACACACACACCTTACGACACACCCTACAGCACTACATGACACTACTCGACACCTTACACACCTTACGACACACGCTACTCGATATAAACAGACTCTTTAGCGTGAGTTTAGTGCATCTCATTACACAGTCCTTCACTAGTGCGTTTACAGGGGTCGTCAGGTTGTGTGCAGTGTGGCAGCATAAATGTTTGTTTACATTCGACAGAAGGAAACTCACAATAGTAAACACAGTATGGAATCAAAGTTAAACATTCAAACATATCTCAATAATATATGATTTATGGAATGTTTACTATATGACGAGCCTGTAAACGCACTAGTGAAGGGAGACCCAACAACTCAGTGTCTTGGGGCCACCACGACACTCACTGTTGAAGACCTTCTACGAGCGTTGGTCAGAGCCAAGATGGTAGGTTAGGTCAAAATGTTCTTATTGGCTTTAGCGGAGAGAGAGACGGTGGTGGTGGTGGGTGGTGATGGAGGTGTGGTTGTGGTGGTAGTCGTGACGGTGGTAGTGGTGGTGGAGGTAGTGGTGACGGTGGTAGTGTGGCGGGAAGTGGTAGTAGTGACGGTGGTAGTGGTGGTGGAGGTAGTGGTGATGGTGGTAGTGGTGACGGTGTGAGTGGTGGTGGAGTGGTGAACGGTGGTAGTGGTGTGGAGGTAGTGGTGATGGTGGTAGTGGTGGTGGAGGTGGTGGTGATGTGTGTGGTGGTGGTGGTGGTGATGGAGTGAGTGGTGGTGGTGGTGAAGTGTGGTGGTGGTGGTGGTGGTGGTGATGGAGGTGGTGGTGGTGGTGGTGATGGAGGTGGTGGTGATGGTGGTGGTGGTGGTGGAGGTGAGTGGCACAGATAATGATGGTGTGGGGTATAGTGGCGACGCGTGGTCAGCAATGGGCGTGTCCTGTTGAGGTGGGCAGCGTGCAGTCTTAGGCACACCCCTGTCCCGCCCCACATATATTACAGACCCCACCTCCCTACCTCCACCTCACCTGTCTACCTCACCTGTCTCTACCTCACCTCACGTCTCTCCCTCACCTCCTGTCTCTACCTCACCTGCTGTCTCTCCCTAACACTGCATCTTTCCCCAAGTCACCACCACCACTGTCACCTTCTTGACCGTCACACCATGACAGTGTTACTTGACCGTCACACCATGGTAGTGTTGCTTGACCGTCACACCATGGTAGTGTTGCTTGACCATCACACCATGGTGAGTGTTACTACCGTCACACCATGGTAGTGTTACTTGACCGTCATACCTGGCAGTGTTATTTTTGACCGTCACACCATGGCAGTGTTACTTGACCGTTACACCATGGTAGTTAATTAACCGTCACCCCTTGGCAGTGTTATTTGACCGTCACACCATGGTAGTGTTACTTGACCGTCACACTATGGTAGTGTTAGTTGACCGTCACACCATGGTAGTGTTACTTGACCGTCACACCATGGTAGTGTTACTTGACCGTCACACTATGGTAGTGTTACTGACCGTCACACCATGGTAGTGTTACTTACCGTCACACCACGGTAGTTATTTTGACCGTCACACCATGGTAGTGTTACGACCGTCACACCATGGTAGTGTTACTGACCGTCACACCATGGTAGTGTTACTCTGACCGTCACACCATGGTAGTGTTATTGACCGTCACACCACGGTAGTGCTATTTGACTGCCACATAAGGTAGTGTTATTGACCGTCACACCATGGTAGTGTTACTTGACCGTCACACCATGGTAGTGTTACTTGACCGTCACACCATGGTAGTGTTGTTGACCATCACACCATGGTAGTGTTACTTGACCGTCACACCATGGTAGTGTTATTTGACCGTCATACCTTGGCAGTGTTACGGACCGTCACACTGTGGCAGTGTTATTTGACCGTCACACCATGAGTGTTACTTGACCGTCACATCTGGTAGTGCATTTGACCGTTACACCATGGTAGTGCATTGACCGTCACACCATGGTAGTGTTACTGACCGTCACACCATGGTAGTGTTACATTTGACCGTCACACCATGACAGTGTTACTAGACCGTCACACTATGACAGTGTTATTTGACCGTTCACCACGGTAGTGCTATTTGACTGTTAAGCCATGGTAGTGTTACTTGACCGTCACACCATGGTAGTGCTATTTGACCGTGACACCATGGTAGTGCTACTTGACCGTCACACCATGGTAGTGGTTTGACCGTGTGTTTGTCGACATGTAAATTTCTGAAGATAACTGGCACAAGGCGGGCGATCGCTTCTTTCAGAACAGGCATTGATGACTGCTCGTGCTGGCGTTAAAAGGACGGGAGTGCCTTCATTACACCACGACTAAACTACACCAAGAAATGAATGAATGAAGGTGAAAGAGCTATGACCACACCTGGGAGGGGGAAGCAACGTGGCCCTGCATCACCGTCTTAGATTATACCGTCTGGCTACCACATCTCTGCTATAGAAAGTCTCCTCCCCGTCACCCACCACAAATACCCTTTTCGTTAACACAGGGAGATCACCAACCAAGCCGCTTCACACGGGTCTGTCTCACTCACTCCTCGACACCAAGAGCCGCCCCTAGTTCTTCAGGTGATCTCTTCAATGTTAAGGCTTAGACCAATGTATCAAGTCAAGAGGTAAACGTATCATTTCTACACTAGTTTTGGACATTATCACTGTAAGATCACTTTGTAGTGTGTTTCAATGGTACAGAGTCAGAATGGGCGGGGTGAAGTGGGGTGGGGTGGGGTGGGGTGGAGGTGGAGGTGGGGAGGAGGTGAGATGGGGGTGAGGTGAGGATGGGGTGGGGTGAGGTGAGATGGGGTGGGGTGGGGTGGGGAGGTGAGGTGGGGTGGGGGTGGGGTGAGGAGGGAGGATGGGAGGAGGTGAGGTGAGGAGATGGGTGGGGGTGTAGGTGAGGTGGCCACAGTATATATTATCTTCAGTTCGTATGATCAGTAATCGTCGCAAATGAAGATACAAAGTCAAAGCACAAATATAATGTCAAGTGTGTCACCTACAGTAGCAGTCCAAGTAATTTCAATCCATCACGAGGTACGAGTGGGAGACATAATTTACTTCCTATCCCACGAGTCCCATGGTTCACGTCCAGGACAACCCTTCAGTCCTTCCTGCAGTAGATGGGCTTCAGTACCTAACTTATCAGCTGAGGAAGTGAAGGGGTAGAATGCAGTATCTTGTGTAACTCATTAGATTCGTTAGTAAAATAAAAAAACATTCTTACTCAAACACTAAAAAATCAAGGAATATTTAATCTGGCCCTTCTCCAGTGATTCCTGTAAATCATTGGGAATTGCGTGTTGTCTCGTCTACTGCACACGCGAGGGTCTGTTTCACACACACCTACTCCACTGTCACACACCCCTGTCCAAGTGTCACACCCTGCCTCATTGTCACACCCTGTCCCTCATTGTCACACCCTGTCCTCATTGTCACACCCTGCCTCACTATCACACCCTACCCCCTCTGTCCTGACCTCACCACTGTCCCACGCTGCCCACTGCCACTCTCTCCTACCTAAAGTGACCTGAGGTGAAACAGGTGGAGCCTGGCAGGTGTGTGGAGGTCACGTGGGGTCAGCGGGGACTAAGTCTAACTGTTGTGTTCGTCACGGTGTTCATCATCTAAACTATTAGGCTAAATATGCATTTTGTTATCATGGGAGGAGAGGGTGGAGGAAGATGGGTGGAGGAAGATTAGTGGGTGGAGAGGAGGGGGGGGGGTAAAGACGGGGTTGGGAGTAAAGAAGAAAGGAGTACGAGTGTGGGGGGAAGGGTGTGATTAGGAAGGGCGGCTTTTGAGGGAAGGGCCAAGGAATAGAAGGGCTGGGTGGAGGGGCGGGGTGAGGATGACGGGGTAGTGGTGGTGGTGGTGAGGGTGAGGTGGTGGTAGGTGAGGGTGGTGGTGGTGGTGGTGAGGGTAGTGGTGGTAGGTGGTGATGAAGGTAGTGGTGGTGAGGTGGCCAGACAACGGCAGCTTAGAGAGGATATCTGGTGTTGTGTAGCGTCAGGTGCTGTCTGATGGATGCTGCTTGAAGATTAACTGTCATTACAAGTGAAAGCGCGAGGGACATTTAGCCGGCCATTTGGGTTTGTGATGCACGTAGAGTCGGACCTTCTGCAGGTAATCCTCGACGACGCCGCCACCTCCTGCACCTCATTCAGCAGGATTCCTGGAGAGCCTCACCCATAAACACACTGACGGACGACCTGTAGTGTCTCATCAACAGGTACTGATGCTCATAAACACAGCCGACGCAGCTCAGGCGACGGAACACAGATGACACAACTGACGCAACACAGGCGACAGAACAGGTGATGCAACACAGCTGACGCAACACAGGCGATGCAACACAGGTGATAACACAGGTGACGTAACACACAGCCTCACAACACAGGCGACATAAAACACAGCCTAACAACACAGGCGACGCAACACACAGCCTCACAACACAGGCGACGCAAAACACAGCTCCAACTGGCGACGCAACACAGCCTCACAACACGGGGTGCGGCGCAAAACACAGCCTCACAACACAAGCGACGCAACACACAGCCTCACAACACTTGTTTACAAAGACTGCGGTATTCCAGTGGAGTAAGTATGTCAAAAAGTATCTGCCACACACTGTATGAAACATTGTACTAGTCATGATGCTGTTGGGCATGTATTTACTTTGTAATGCGATGTGTATTTATTTAGAAGCGTAATTAAATGTTGTTACCATAATGGTGTAGTAGGATGCAGGGTACAGAGCCACGCATACCAAATCCTCTGGACATGAGCCGCTTACAATCCTCCATGACGCAGACCTGAAGCATATCAACCTCCTGATTATAGAGCCACGCATACCAACCCTCCCGACACAGACCCACGTGACACTAACCTCCTGACAGAGCCACGCTACTAACCTCCTGGGACACAGACCCACGCATACCAATCCCGAATACAGACCATGATACCAACCCTCCCGGGACATATAGAGCCACGCTATCAACCTCCTGGGACATAGAGCCACGCCACTATCCCTCCCGGGACACAGACCCACGTGCATACCAAATTCCTCCCGGGACACAGACCCACGCATACCAAACCCCTGGGATGGAGCCACGCTTAACAACCCAGCAATACGTAAATCAAACCAAGCAATGAT
>NW_024752717.1:0-18302 GCF_018991925.1 Homarus americanus
AGAGGTGTATCTGTGAGTAAGCTGATGTGCACCTGGTAGTGTCAGGAGGTGTGGCCCAGGAGTGTGAGAAGTGTACCTGGGAGTGTCACAGGTGTACCTGGAGTGTAAGAAGGTACCTGGGAGGTGGAGAAGTGATACACAGAGGTACCTGGGAGCATCAGAGATGTACCCAGAGTGTCAGAGATGTACTTGGGAGTGTGGAGAAGTGTACCTGTGAGTGTCAGAGGTGTACCTGGGAGTGTAAAGAAGTGTACCTGGGAGTGTCAGGGGTGTACCAGGAGTGTCAGTGGAGAGCCTGGGAAGGGGTCAGAGGTGTACCTGAAGTGTCGGAGGTGTGCACCTGGGAGGTCAGGCACCAGGGAGCCAGGAGCACCTGGGAGGCCAGAGGTGTACCTTGGAGGCCGGAGGTGTATCTGGATAGTGTAGGACGGGCACATGGGGAGGTCAGAGGTGTACCAGGAATGTCAGAGGAGTACTTTGGGAGTGTCAGGAGGTGTACCTGGAGTGTCAGAGGTGTACCTGGAGTGTCAGAGGTGTACTTGGGAGCAAGTCAGGAGGTGCACTGGGAGCAAGTCGTGGAGGCATACCTGGGAGTGTGAAAGTGTACCTGGGAGTGCTTAGAGGTGTACCTGGGAGTGTAAGAAGGTACCTGGGAGTGTCAGTAGGCACCAAGGAGTGTCAGTGGAGGCTGGGAGGCCAGAGGTGTACCTGGGAGGCCAGAGGTGCACCTGGGAGGTTGGGGTGAACCAGGAGTGTCAGGAGTACCTGGGAGGCAAACAGAGGTGTACCTGGGAGTATCGAAGGTGTACCTGGGAGGACGGAGTGGTGTACCTGGGAGTGTCAAAGGTGTACCTGGGAGCATCAGAGGTGCACCTGGGAGTGTCAGAGGTGTACCCAGAATATCGGAGGTGTACCTGTAACATCGAGGTGTACCAGGCGTGGTCAGAGGCACCTGGGGAGTCCCAGAGGTGAACCAAAGAGCGTCAGGAGGAAAGCACCTGGGGGTGTCAGAGGTGTACCTGGGAGTATCGGAGGTGTACCTGGGAGAACTGAAGTGTACCTGGGAGTGTCAGATGTGTACCTGAAAGCAACAGAGGGGGTACCTGGGAGCAGGAGAATGCACCTGGGAGTGTCTGGGTGTACCTGGGAGTGTTGGGGAGGCATACCTGGGAGCAAGCCAGGTGTACCAGGAGTGTCAGGTGGAGTACCTGGGAGGCCAGATGTACCTGGGAGTGTCAGAGGCACTCTGGGAGGCCAGAGGTGGGCCTGGGAGTGTCAGAGGTGCCTGGGAGGCCGGAGGTACTCTGGAAGTGCAAAAGTGTACCTGGGAGTGTCGTAGGTGTACCTGGAGTGTAAAAGAACTGCACCTGAGTGTCTGAGGTGCACTTGGCAGTGTCTGAGGTGCACCTGGCAGTGTCTGAGGTGTACCTGAGGAGGCTCATGTGTACCTGAGGAAGGTGCACCTGGGAGTGTTAGAGGTGTGCATCAGGAGCAGGAGTGAGCACCTAGGGAGTGTCAGAGGTGTACCTGGGAGTCAGATGTGTACCTGGGAGTATCGAGGCCTGAGTGTCAGAGGCAGTACCTGGGAGTGTCAGAGGTGTACCTGGGAGCAAGCCCAGATGCCCAGCAGCAGAGGTATCTGGGAGTTTGGGACGTGTACCTGGGAGTGTCAGAGGTGTACCAGGGAATGTGTCAGTGTGGAGCATCCTGGGAGGCAGAGGCAGCCTGTAGTGTCGGGAGGTGTACCTGGGAGCAAGCTGGGAGGTGTACCTGGGAGGTCAGAGGGGTACCTGGGAGCACGGGAGGTGTACCTGGGAGTGTCAGAGGTGTACCTGGGAGTGTCAGGGAGGTGCACCCTGGGGAGCATCAGGAGATGTACCTGGGAGTGTCAGAGGTGTATTCAGAAAGCAGTTGGACGTGTACCTGGTAGTGTCAGAGGTGTACCAGGAGTGTGAGACAGGTACCTGGGAGCAAGCCAGAGGTGTACCTGGGGAGTGTAAGAAGTGCACCTGGGAGGTGGGAGAAGGTACTGGGAGGTCAGAGGTGTACCTGGGAGTATCAGAGATGTACCTGGGGAGGAGATGGCTTTGGGAGGGGAGAAGGTACCTGTGAGTGCTGAAAATGGGAGGCAGAAGTGCACCTGGGAGGCTAGGCTTTACCAGGGAGGCCAGTGGAGAGCCTGGGAGTGCCGTGAGGTGGGTACCTGGAAGCAGGCCGGAGGTGTACCTGGGAGCAAGTCAGGTAAAATAGGAGTGCCAGTGGAGTACCTGGGAGGTCAGAGGTGTACTTGAGTGAGTATCTGGGAGTGGTAATGCGGTAAGCATGGGAGTGTCAGGAGGTGTACCAGGAATGCTCAGAGGAGCACTTGGGAGTGTCAGAGGTGCACCAGAGCACAGAGGTGCACCTGGAGTGTCAGGAGGTGTACTTGGGAGTGCCAGAGGTGTACCTGGGGAGTGTCGGAGGCATACCTGGGAGTGTGAAAAGTGTACCTGGGAGCACAGAGGTGTACCTTGGGAGTGTAAGAAGGGTACTGGGAGTGCTGGTGGTACCAAGGGAGCAAGCCGTGGGAGAGGCTGGGAGGCCAGAGGTGGCCTGGGAGGTCAGAGGTGTACCTGGGAGCCAGGGGTGAAACCAGGGAGTGTCAGTGAGCACCTGGGAGTGTCGAGGTGTACCTGGGAGTATCGGGAAGGTAAAATTTGGGAGACGGGAGGTGTACCTGGGAGTGTCTGGCAGGTACCTGGGAGTATCAGGAGGTGGGAGTGTCAGGAGGTGTACTTGGGAATATCGGGAGGTGCCCGGAATATCGGAGGTGTACCAGGCGTGTCAGAGATGTACCTGAGTCTCAGGTGAACCAAAGAGGTGTCAGAGAGTACCTGGGAGTGTCAGGAGGTGCACCTGGGGAGCATCGGAGCTGGTACCTGGGAGCATCAGAAGGCACCTGGGAGGCCAGGATGTGCACCTGGGAGCAACAGAGGCACCTGGGGAGTGTGGGAGAAATGTACCTGGGAGTGTCTGGGATGCACTGGGAGTGTCAGAGGGATGGCCTGGGAGTCAGGGGTGTACCAGGGAGTGTCAGGTGGAGTACCTGGGAGGCCAGAGATGTACCTGGGAGCAAGTCAGAGGTACCTGGGAGCGTCAGAGGTGTACCTGGGAGGCCAGAGGTGTACCTGGAGCAATGGGAGGTACCCAAAGTGCCTGGGAGCAATGTATGTGTACCTGGGAGTGTAAAGAAGGTACCTGGGAGTGTCTGAGGCATTTGGCAGTGAGCCCGAGGTGTACCTGGCAGTGTTCGAGGTGTACCTGGCAGTGTCAGCGGTGTACCTGGGAGGCTGGGTGGTGCACCTGGGAGTTAGAGGTATCAGGAGTGAGCCAGGAGGAGTACTCAGAGTGTCAGAGGTACCTGGGAGTGTCAGAGGTGCACCATGGGAGCACGGAGGTGTGTGCCCTGGAGTGTCAGAGGTGCACCTGGGAGTGTTGAGGTACCTGGGAGTGTCACAGATGTACCTGGGAGTGTTAGAGGTGTATCTGGGAGTTTTGGGTACCTGGGAGCAAGCCAGAGGTGTACCAGGGAATGTCAGGTGGAGAACCTGGGAGTGTTAGAGGTGTACCTGGTAGTCGGGAGGTGTACCTGGGAGTGTCAGAGGTGTACCTGGGAGTGTCAGAGGTGTACCTGGGAGTACGAGGTACCTGGGAGCAAGCCAGGTGTACCTGGGAGTGCTGGGGAGGTGTACCTGGGAGCACAGAGATGTACCTGGGAGTGTCAGAGGTGTATTCTTGAGGTTGGACGTGGTACCTGGTAGTGTCACAGAGGTGTACCAGAGTGTGTGGAGAAGTGTACCTGGGAGGTCAGAGGTGTGCACCTGGGAGGTACAGGCACCTGGGAGGTGAGAGGCACAAGTGGGAGGCCAGAGGTGTACCTGGGAGCATCAGAGATGCACCTGGGAGTGCCGAGATGTACTTGGGAGTGTGAGAAGCAAACGTGAGCGTCAGAGGTACCTGGAGGTAAGAGTGCACCTGGGAGTGTCAGGGGTTTACCAGGGAGTGTCAGTGGGAGAGCCTGGGAGTGTCAGAGGTAAAATGGAAGTGTCGGAGGTGCACCTGGGAGTGTCAGGGGTGTTCCAGGAGTGCCAGTGAGCACCTGGGAGTGTCAGAGGTGTACCTTGGAGTGTCAGAGGTGTATCTGGGGAGTGTAGGACGTACATGGAGTGTCAGGAGGTGTACCAGGGAATGTCAGAGAGTACTTGGGAGGCCAGAGGTGCCTTGAGTGCTGGGAGGTGCACCTGAGGCCAGAGGTGTACTTGGGAGTGTCAGAGGTGTACCTGGGAGTGTCGGAGGATACCTGGGAGTGTGAAAAGTGGCACCTGGGGAGTGTCAGAGGTGCACCTGGAGCAAGAAGTGTGGTGTACCCAGAGTGTCAGTAGGTACCAAGGAGCAACAGGAGAGGCTGGAGGCAGAGGCAAACCTGGAGTGCAGAGTTGTACCTGGGAGGCCAGGGGTGTGAAACCAGGAGTCAGTGGAGTACCTGGGAGTGCCAGAGGTGTACCTGAGGCCTAAAGGTACCTGGGAGTATCGGCGGTGTACCTGGGAGGTTCAAGGTGTACCTGGGAGTACTGAGGTGTACCTGGGAGTGCCAGAGGTGCACGGGAATATCGGAGGTGTACTGAATATCGGGAGGTGCACCAGGGCGTGTCAGAGATGTACTCTGGGAGTTCAGAGGTGAACCAAAGAGCAAGTCAGAGGAGCAAATGGGGGAGCACAGGTACCTGGGAGCATTTGAGCTGGTACCTGGGAGTATCAGAAGCTAAAAATGGGAGTGTCAGGATGTACCTGGGAGCAACAGAGGTGCACCTGGGAGTGGCGGTGTTCTGCACCTGGAGTTCCTGGGATGTACCTGGGAGCGTCAGAGGGACACCTGGGAGGTCAGGGGTGTACCAGGAGTGTCAGTGGAGTACCTGGGAGGTCAGGAGGATGTACCTGAGCAGTCAGAGGTGTGTGGCTCTGGGGAGCAAGTCAGGAGGTGTACCTGGGAGTGTCAGAGGTGTACCTGGGAGCAAGCCGGGAGGTGTACCTGGAAGTGCAAAGTGTACCTGGGAGTGTCAGAAGGTACCTGGGAGTGTAAGAAGGTACCTGGGAGTGTCTGAGGCATTTGCAGTGTCTGAGGCAGTGCCTGAGGTGTACCCAGGCTGGGCGGTACCTGGGAGGTTGGGCAGCACCTGGGAGTGTTAGAGGTGCATCAGGAGCATGGAGTGAGTACTCTTAGGGAGGCCAGAGGCCTGGGAGGCCGAGGTAATGGGAGCACGTGGAGGTGCACCTGGGAGGTCAGAGGTACCTGGGAGTGTCAGAGGTGCACCTGGGAGGTCACAGACAGGCCTGGGGAGCAGAGGTGTATCTGGGAGTTTTTGGACGGTACCTGGGAGCACAGGAGGTGTGTGTACCAGGAATGCCAGGAGAACCTGGGGAGCAGCAGAGGTGTACCTGGTAGTAATGGAGGTGTACCTGGAGTGTCAGAGGTGTACCTGAGTGTCAGAGGTGTACCTGGGAGCACGGGAGGTGTACCTGGGAGGCCAGAGGTGTACCTGGGAGGTCAGAGGTGTACCTGGGAGCATCAGAGATGGACGGGAGTGTCAGAGGTGTATTCAGAAAAGGACGTGTACCTGGTAGTGCCAAGGAGGTGTACCAGGAGGTGAGAAGGTACCTGGGAGGCTGAGGTACCTGGGAGGTAAGAAGGTACCTGGGAGTGTGAGAAGTGCACCTGGGAGGTCAGAGGTGCAGAGCATCAGAGATGTACCTGGGAGCAACAGAGATGTACTTGAGGAGTGAGAAGTGTACCCAGAGTGTCAGAGGTGTACCTGGGAGTGGGGCATGTACCTGGAGAAGCAAAGTGTACCAGGAGTGTCAGTGGAGAGCCTGGGAGCAAGCCAGAGGTGTACCCAAAGTGTCGGAGGTGTGCAGAGCCAGTGGCACAGGGAGCTAGTGGAGCACGGGGAGTGTCAGAGGTGTACCTGGGAGTGTCAGAGGTGCACTAGGGAGCAAGCCGGACGTACAGGAGTGTCAGAGGTGTACTCTGGGAGGCCAGAGGTGTGTCTTGAGTGTCAGAGGTGGGGCCTGGGAGGCTGAGGTGTACTTGGGAGGCCGGAGGAGCACCTGGGGAGGTGAAAGTGTACCTGGGAGTGTCAGAGAAATGGGAGCAAAGTGTACCTGGGAGTGCTTGGGTGGTGTACCAAGGAGCAAGCCAGCGTGAGGCTGGGAGGCCAGAGGCACTCAGAGGTTGGGGAGGTACCTGGAGCAAGCCAGGTGAACCAGGGAGGTCAGTGGAGCACCTGGGGACACAGAGGCACCTGAGCATCGAAGGTACCTGGGAGTATCGGCGGTGTAAAATTGGGAGGTCAAAGGTGTACCTGAGCATCAGAGGTAACGGAGTCAGAGGTACTAAATTCTCTGGAGGTGTACCTGGGAATACCTGGAGGTGTACCAGGGCGTGTCAGAGGTGTACCTGGGAGTCTCAGAGGTAACCAGAGTCAGAGGAGTACCTGGAGGCCAGAGGTGGCATCATGAGCACGGGAGGTGTACCTGGGAGTATCAGAAGTGTACCTGGGAGCAAGCCAGATGTGTACCTGGGAGTAACAGAGGTGTACCTGGGAGGAAATGTACCTGGGGAGTGTTTGGGGTGTACCTGGGAGGTCAGAGGCATACTCTGGGAGTGTTGGGGTGTACCAGGGAGGTCAGTGAGTACCTGGGAGCAAGTCAGAGATGCACTCTCTGGGAGTGTCAGAGGTGTACCTGGGAGTGTCAGGAGGTGCACCTGGGAGCAACAGAGGTGTTCCTGGGAGTGTCGGAGGCACCTGAAGTGCAAAAAAGTGTACCCAAGTGTCGTAGGCTGGGAGGCAAGAACTGTGCCTGGGGAGAGTGTCTGGAGGTGTACCTGGCAGTGCTCAGAGGTGTACCTGCAGTGTTCGAGGTACTGGCAGTGTCAGCGGTGTACCTGGGAGGGCTGGGCGGTGCACCTGGGAGTAGTAGAGGTGTATCAGGAGGACAGAGGAGTACCTAGGAGCCAGAGATGTACCTGGGAGGTGTGAGGTTTACCTGGGAGTATCGGAGGTGTACCTGGGAGCGAGGTACCTGGGAGTGTCAGAGGTGTACCTGGGAGTGCACAGATGTACCTGGGAGGTCAGAGGTGATCTGGGAGCTTGGACGTGTACTGGGAGGTCAGAGGTGTACCAGGGAATGTCAGGAGAACCTGAAACAGAGGTACCAGTGTTGAACCTGGGGTGTGGGTGTACCATGGAGTGTCAGTGGAGTGACCTGGGAGGTCAGAGTGTACCTGGGAGCATCGAAGGTGTACCTGGGAGCATCGGAGGTGTACCTGGGAGTGTCAGAGGTACCTGGGAGCATCAGAGGTACCTGGGAGGTCAGAGGTGTCCTGAATACGGAGGTGTACCTGGGAATACGGGAGATGTACCAGGCGTGTCAGAGTGTACCTGGGAGTCTCAGAGGTGAACCAAAGAGTGTCAGAGGCGTACCTGGGAGTGTCAGAGGTGTACCTGAGGTCGAGCTGAACCTGGGAGTATCGAAGTGTACCTGGGAGTGCTGAGAGGAACCTGGGAGTAGGAGAGGTGTACCTGGGAGTGTCAGAGGTATAAATGCAGGAGGTCAGGTAACTGGGAATGTCGGGAGGTAAACCAGGAGTGCCGGGTGGATTACCGGGAGCCCAGAGGTGTACCTGGGAGTATCGGATGTGTACCTGGGAATACGGGAGGTGTACCTGTGGAGGCTGAGGCACTGGCAGTGTCAGAGGTGTACCTGGGAGGCCAGAGATGTACCTGGGAGGCCGGAGGTGTACCTGGGAGTGGAGAACTGTACCTGGGAGTGTCGAGGTGTACCTGGGAGTGTCGGAGGTGTACCTGCCAGTGTCATGGTGTACCTGAGAGTGTCAGAGGTGTACCAGGAATACCTGGGAGCAAAGGTGTACCTGGGAGTGTCAGAGGTGTACCTGGGAGTGCTCAGAGGTACCTGGGAGGTCAGAGGTGTACCTAGAGGCGGAGGTGTACCTGGGAGTGTCAGAAGGTACCTGGGAGGCGGAGGTACCAGGAGTGAGAAGGCACTGGAGTGTCTGGGGTAATCAACCTGGGGTGTACCTGGAGAGTTCGAGGTGTACCTGGGAGTGTCAGAGGTGTACCTGGGAGGCCAGAGGTGTACCTGGGAGCAGGTGTACCAGGAGTGTCAATGGAGTACCTGGGAGGCCAGATGTACCTGGGAGTGTCAGGAGGTGTACCTGGGAGTGTCAGAGGTGTACCTGGGAGTATCAGAGGTGTACCTGGGAGCAGGAGAATGTACCTGGGAGTGTCTGGGGTGTACCTGGGAGGTCAGAGGTATACCTGGGAGGTCAGAGGTGTACCAGGGAGGCCAGTGGAGGCCTGGGAGTGTCAGAGGTGTACCTGGGAGTGTCAGAGGTGTACCTGGAGTTTGGGAGGTGTACCTGGGAGTCAGAGGTGTACCTGGGAGGTCGGAGGTACCTGGAAGTGCAAAAAATGGGGAGTGTAGGTACCTGGGAGTGTAAGAAGTGTACCTGGGAGTGTTCAGGTACTTGGCAGTCTGAGGTACCTGGCAGGCCTGAGGTACCTGGAAGTGTCAAGCGGTGTACCTGGGAGGCTGGGCAGCACCTGGGAAAACAGAGGTGATCAGGAGTGACAGAGAGTACCCAGGAGTGTCAGAGGTACCTGGGAGTGTCAGAGGTGCCTGGGAGTATCGGAGGTGTACCTGGAGGTCAGAGGTGTACCTGGGAGGCCAGAGGTACCTGGGAGTGTCACAGATGTACCTGGGAGTGTTAGAGGTGTATCTGGGAGTCGGACGGTACTGGGAGGTCAGAGGTACCAGGGAATGTCAGTGGAGAACCTGGGAGTGTTAGAGGTGTACCTGGGAGTGCCGGAGGTGTACCTGGGAGGTTGAGGTGACCTGGGAGCAGTCAGAGGTACCTGGGAGTATCGGAGGTGTACCTGGGATGTCAGAGGCCTGGGAGGTACCTGGGAGTATCAGAGATGTACCTGGAGATGCCAGAGGTGTATCTGTGAGTAAGGACGGTACCTGACAGAGAAAACAGGAGGTGAGAAGTGACCTGGGAGCCAGAGATACCTGGGAGTGTAAGAAGGGTACCTGGGAGTGTGAGAAGTGCACCTGGGAGTGTCAGAGGTGTACCTGGAGCATCAGAGATG
This sequence comes from Homarus americanus, assembly GCF_018991925.1. Taxonomy (NCBI): domain Eukaryota; kingdom Metazoa; phylum Arthropoda; class Malacostraca; order Decapoda; family Nephropidae; genus Homarus; species Homarus americanus. The sequence continues at coordinate 9,210 of NW_024752717.1, forward strand.
TACCTGGGAGTGTCAGAGATGTACTTGGGAGAGGGAGAAGTGTACCTGTGAGTGTCAGAGGTGTACCTGGGAGGTAAGAAGTGTACCTGGGAGTGTCAGGGGTGTACCAGGAGTGTCAGTGGAGAGCCTGGGAGTGCAGAGGTGTACCTGGAAGTGTCGGAGGTGTACCTGGGAGGTCAGGGGTATACCAGGAGTGCCAGTGGAGTACCTGGGAGGTCAGAGGTGTACCTGGAGGTCAGAGGTATCTGGGAGCAAGTCGGGAGTGTGGCCAGATGGGAGTGTCAGAGGTACCTGGGAGGCCAGAGGTGTACCTGGGAGTGTCAGAGGTACCTGGGAGGTCAGAGGTGTACCTGGGAGCCGGAGGCATACCTGGAGGTGAAAAGGTACCTGGGAGTGTCAGAGGTGTACCTGGGAGTGTAAGAAGTGCACCTGGGAGGCTGGGGGGTGGTGTACCAAGGAGTGTCAGTGGAGAGGCTGGGAGGTCAGAGGTACCTGGGAGGTCAGAGGTGTACCTGGAGTGTCAGGGTGAACCAGGAGTGCCAGTGAGTACCTGGGAGGCCAGAGGGTACCTGGGAGTATCGAAGGTGTACCTGGGAGTATCGGCGGTACCTGGGAGGTCAAAGGTGTACCTGGGAGCATCAGAGGTGTACCTGGGAGGTCAGAGGTGTACCTGGGAACCCGGAGTGTACCTGGGAATACCGGAGGTGTACCAGGCGTGTCAGAGGTGTACTGGGAGTCTCCAGAGGTGAAACCAAAGAGGTCAGAGGAGTACCTGGGAGTGCCAGAGGTACCTGGGAGTATCGGAGGTACCTGGGAGCATCAGAAGTGTACCTGGGAGTGTCAGATGGCACCTGGAGCAACAGAGGTGTACCTGGGAGTGTGAGAAATGTACCTGGAGAGTGTCTGGGGTGTACCTGGGAGGTCAGAGGCATACCTGGGAGGTCAGGGGTGTACCAGGAGTGTCAGTGAGCACCTGGGAGGTCAGAGAGAACCTGGGAGTGTCAGAGGTGTACCTGGGAGGCAGAGGTGTACCTGGGAGGTCAGAGGTACCTGGGAGCAGTCGGAGGTGTACCTGGAAGTAAAAAGTGTACCTGGGAGTGTCAGGTGCACCTGGGAGTGTAAGAACTGTACCTGGGAGTGTCTGAGGTGTACTTGGCAGCGTCTGAGGTACCTGGCAATGAAGTATTGAGGCACAAGTGGTGTACCTGGGAGGGTCACGGTGCACCTGGGAGATGTTAGAGGTATCAGGAGGACAGAGGAGCACCCAGGAGGCCAGAGATGTACCTGGAGGTCAGAGGTTTACCTGGGAGTATCGGAGGTGTACCTGGGAGTGGCAGAGGTACCTGGGAGGCCAGAGGTGTAACCTGGGAGTGTCACAGATGTACCTGGGAGTGTTAGAGGTGTATCTGGGAGCTGGACGTGTACCTGGGAGGTCAGAGGTGTACCAGGAATGTCAGTGGAGAACCTGGGAGGTCAGAGGTGTACCTGGCAGTGTCGGAGGTGTACCTGGGAGTGCAGGGGTGTACCATGGAGTGTCAGTGAGCACCTGGGAGTGTCAGAGGTGTACCTGGGAGCATCGAAGGTGTATCTGGGAGCACGGGAGGTGTACCTGGGAGGCCAGAGGTGTACCTGGGAGCATCAGTACCTGGGAGTGTCAGAGGTGTACCTGGGAATATCGGAGGTGTACCTGGGAATATCGGAGATGTACCAGGCGTGCCAGAAGTGTACCTGGGAGTCTCAGAGGTGAACCAAAGAGTGTCAGAGGCGTACCTGGGAGTGTCAGAGGTGTACCTGGGAGCACGGGAGTAGCCTGGGAGTACGGAAGTGTACCTGGGAGTGTCAGAGGTGAACCTGGGAGATGAGGGAGAGGTGTACCTGGAGGCCAGAGGTACCAGGGAGTGTCAGGGGTGTAACTGGGAATGTCAGAGGTGAACCAGGAGTGTCAGTGGATTACCTGGGAGTCTCAAAGGTGTACCTGGGAGCATCGGATGTGTACCTGGGAATATCGGAGGTGTACCTGTGAGTGTCAGAGGTGTACCTGGCAGTGTCAGAGGTGTACCTGGGAGGTCAGAGATGTACCTGGGAGAGCCGGAGGTGTACCTGGGAGTGTGAGAACTGTACCTGGGAGTGTCGCAGGTGTACCTGGGAGTAAGTCGGAGGTACCTGCCAGGATGTCAAGGTGTACCTGGGAGTGTTAGGAGGTGTACCAGGCAATGTCAGTGAATACCTGGGAGGTCAAAATGGGAGTGTCAGAGGTGTACCTGGGAGGTCAGAGGTGTACCTGGGAGTGCAGAGGTACCTAGGAGTGCTGGAGGTGCACCTGGGAGTGTGAGAAGTGTACCTGGGAGTGTCGGAGGTGCACTGTGAGTGTGAGAAGTGTACCTGGGAGTGTCTGGGGTGTACCTGGGAGTGTCTGGGGTGCACCTGGGAGGTCTGAGGTGTACCCAGAGTGTCAGAGGTGTACCTGGGAGGTCAGAGGTGTACCTGGGAGTGTCAGGGTTGTACCAGGGAGTGTCAATGGAGTACCTGGGGATGTCAGAGATGTACCTGGGAGCTCAGAGGTACCTGGGAGTGTCAGAGGTGTACCCGGTAGTGTCAGAGGTAACCTGGGAGTGTTCGAGATGCACTGGGAGGTAAAAGTGTACCTGGGAGTGTCGCAGGTGTACCTGGAGTGTCGGAGGTGTACCTGGGAGGTCAGAGGTGTACCTGGGAGTGTTAGAGGTGTACCTGGGAGTGTCGGGGCGGTGTACCTGGGAGTGTCTGAGGGTACCTGGAAGCACAGAGGTGTGCCTGGGAGTGTCAGAGGTGCACCTGGGAGTGTCAAAGGTGCACCTTGGAGTGACTGGTGTACCTGGTGTCTAGGTACCTGGCAGCAGTCTGAGGTGTACCTGGCAGTGTCTGAGGTGTACCTGGCAGTGTCATGGTTTACCTGGGAGGCCTGGCGGTGTACCTGGGAGGTTAGACGGTATCAGGAGACAGAGGAGTACCTAGGAGTGTCAGAGGTGTACTTGGGAGTGTGAGAAGTGTACCTGGAGTGTCTCTGGTGTACCTGGGAGTGTCAGAGGTGTACCTGGGAGTGTCAGGGGTGTAACAGGAATGTCAGGAGTACCTGGGAGGTCAGAGGTGTACCTGGGAGTGTCAGAGGTGCACCTGGGATTGTCAGAGGTGTACCTGGGAGTGTCAGAGGTGTACCTGGGAGTGTCGGAGGTGCACGTGGGAGGTAAGAAGTGCACCTGGGAGTGTCGCAGGTGTACCTGGGAGTGTTGGAGGTGTACCTGGAGTGCAGAGGTACTTGGGAGTGTCTGAGGTGTACCTGGGAGTGTCTGAGGTGTACCTGGCAGTGTCCGGAGGTGTGCCTGGGAGTGTCAGGAGGTGCACTTGGGAGGCTGGAGGCACCTGAGTGCCTGAGGTGCACCTGGGAGTCTGAGGTGTACCTGGGAGTGTAAGAACTGCACCTGGGAGTGTCGGAGGTGTACCTGGGAGTGTCGGAGGTGTACCTGGGAATGTCAGAGGTGTACTTGGGAGTGTCAGAGGTACCTGGAGGTCGGGGTGTACCTAGAGGGCCGAGGTGTACCTGGGAGGTCAGGAGGTACCTGGGAGTTTGCAGAGGTGTACCTGGGAGTGTCTGGAGGTGTACCTGGGAGTGTCAGAGGTGACAGATGTCAGAGGTGCACTTAGGAGTGACAGAGGTGCAATCTTGTCGAAGGTGTACCTGGGAGTGTCTGAGGTGTACCTGGCAGTGTCGGAGGTGTACCTGGCAGTGTCTGAGGTGTACCTGGGAGTATCGGAGGTGTACCTGGGAGTATCGGAAGTGACCTGGGAGTCAAGATGTGCACCTGGGAGCACAGAAGTGTACCTGGGAGTGTGAGAGGTACCCAGAGTGGTGTACCTGGGAGGTCAGAGGACCTGGGAGTGTCAGGGGTGTACCTGGGAGCAGCTGGGGTGAGTACCTGGGAGGCAGGGATGTACCTGGGAGTGCCAGAGGTGTACCTGGGAATATCGGAGGTGTACCAGGGCGTGTCAGAGGTGTACCTGGGAGTCCCAGAGGTGAACCAAAGAGTGTCGAGGAGTACCTGGGAGGTTGCAGAGGTGTACCTGGGAGTATCGGAGGTGTACCTGGGAGCATCAGGAGGTACCTGGGAGGTGGGAGCGTGTCCTGGGAGTGTGAGAAATGTACCTTGAGTGTCTTGGGTGTACCTGGGAGTGTCAGAGGTATACCTGGGAGGGTCAAGGTGTACCCAGGAGAGTGGGTGAGCACCTGGGAGTGTCAGAGATGTACCTGGGAGGTCAGAGGTACCTGGGAGGTCAGAGGTGTACCTGGGAGTGTCAGAGGTGTACCTGGGAGGTCGGAGGTACCTGGAAGTGCAAAAAGTGTACCTGGGAGGTTGTAGGTGTACCTGGGAGTGTAAGAACTGTACCGGAGTGTCGGAGGTGTACCTGGGAGTGTCGGAGGTGTACCTGGGAATGTCAGAGGTGTACTTGGGAGTGTCAGAGGTATCTGGGAGTGTCGGAGGTGTACCTGGAAGTGCAAAAAGGTACCTGGGAGTGTCAGTACCTGGGAGTGTAAGAACTGTACCTGGGAGTGTCGAGGTACCTGGGAGAGCCAGTGAGCACCCGGGAGCGTCAGAGGTGTACCTGGGAGTATCGAAGGTACCTGGGAGTATCGGCGGTGTACCTGGGAGGTCAAAGGTGTACCTGGGAGTATCAGAGGTGTACCTGGGAGTGTCAGAGGTACCTGGGAATATCGGAGGTACCTGGGAATACTGCAGGTGTACCAGGGCGTGCTCAGAGGTGTACCTGGGAGTCTCAGAGGTGAACCAAAGAGTGTCAGAGGAGTACCTGGAGTCAGAGGTGTACCTGGGAGGTAAGAAGTACCTGGGAGGTCAGGGGTGTACCAGGGAGTGTCAGTGAGCACTTGGGAGTGTCAGAGGTACCTGGGAGTGTCGGAGGTGTACCTGGGAGTGTCAGGTGTACCAGGGAAGCCAGGAGCACCTGGGAGTGTCAGAGGTGTACCTTGGAGTGTTCAGGAGGTGTACCTGGGAGTGTCGGAGGTGTACCTGGGGTGCTGGAGGTGCATGGGAGTGCCGGAGGTATACCTGGGAGTGTGAGAGAAGGTACCTGGGAGGTTAGACGTATCAGGGGTGGACAGAGGAGCTCAGGAGGCTCAGAGTGTACCTAGGGAGTGTGAGAAGTGTATCTGGAGTGTCTCGGTGTACCTGGGAGTGTCAGAGGTACCTGGGAGTGTCAGGGGTGTAACAGGGAATGTCAGTAGAGTACCTGGGAGAGCCAGAGGTGTACCTGGGAGGTCAGAGGTGTACCTGGGAGTGTCGGAGGTGTACGTGGGAGGTAAGAAGGTACCTGGGAGGCCGGAGGTGTACCTGGGAGTGTCGGAGGTGTACCTGGGAGTGTCAGAGGCATTGGGAGTGTCTGAGGTGTACCAGGAGTGTCTGAGGTGTACCTGGCAGTGTCTGAGGTGTGCCTGGGAGTGTCAGAGGTGCACTGGAAGCAGAGGTGCACCTTGGAGTGTCTGAGGTGTACCTGGGAGTGTCTGAGGTGTACCTGGCAGTGTTCGAGGTGACCGGCAGTGTCTGAGGTGTACCTGCACTGCGAAGCGGTAAGCCGGGAGTTCACCGGTGCACCTGGGAGGTTAGAGGTATCAGGAGGACAGAGAGTACCTAGGGAGTGTCAGAGGTACCTGGGAGGCTGGGGAGGTGTACCGGAGTATCGAGGAGGCCTGGAGGTCAGAGGTGTACCTGGGAGTGTCAGAGGTGCACTGGGAGTATCAGAGATGTACCTGGGAGTGTCAGAGGTGTATCTGGAGTGTTGGACGTGTACCTGGGAGTGTCACAGGTGTACCAGGAGTGTGAGAAATGTACCTGGGAGTGTCAGAGGTGTACCTGGGAGGTAAGAAGTGTACCTGGGAGTATGAGAAGTGTACCTGGGAGGTCAGAGGTACCTGGGAGAACCAGAGATGGGAGGTCAGAGATGTACCTGGGAGGTGTGAGAAGTGGCACCTGGGAGTGTCAGAGGTGTACCTGGGAGTGTATGAAGTGTACCAGTGTTAGGTACCAGGAGTGTAAGTGGAGAGCCTGGGAGGTCAGGAGGTACCTGGGAGTGTCAGGTTGTACCAGGAGTGTCAATGGAGTACCTGGGAGGTCGGAGGTGTACCTGGGAATGTCAGGAGGTGTACTTGGAGTGTCAGAGGTGTACCTGGGAGTGTCAGAGGTGTACCTGGGAGCAAGAAGCACCTGGGAGTGTGGAGGTGTACCTGGGAGTTTGAAGCGGTGTACCTGGGAGTGTCAGAGGTGTACCTGGGAGTGTCAGGGGTGTACCAGGGAGTGTCAGTGGAGCACCTGGGAATATCGGAGGTGTACCTGGGAATATCGGAGTTGTACCAGGGCGTGTCAGAGGTGTCCCTTGGATTCTCAGAGGTGAACCAAAGAGTGTCAGGGAGTACCTGGGAGGTTGGAGGTGTACCTGGGAGTATCGGAGGTGTACCTGGGAGTATCAGAAGGTGTACCTGGGAGGCCAGATGTGTACCTGGGAGTATCAGAGGTGTACCTGGGAGGTGAAGTGTACCTGGGAGTGTACCTGGGAGTGTGAGAAGTGTACCTGGGAGTAGCGACGTATCAGGGAGTGACAGAGGAGTACCTAGGAGTGTCAGAGTTGTACTAGGGAGTGTGAGAAGTGTATCTGGGAGTGTCTCTGTACCTGGAGTGTCAGAGGTGCACTGGGAGTGTAGGGTGTAACAGGAATGTCGCAGAGTACCTGGGAGTGTCAGAGGGTGTACCTGGGAGTGTCAGAGGTGTACCTGGGAGGTCGGAGGTGGGAGGTAAGAAGTGTACCTGGGAGTGTCGGAGGTGTACCTGGGAGTGCGGAGGTGTACCTGGGAGTGTCAGAGGTGTACCTGGGAGTGTCTGAGGTGTACCAGGGAGTGTCTGAGGTACCTGGCAGTGTCTGAGGTGTGCCTGGGAGTGTCAGAGGTGCACTTGGGAGTGTCAGAGGTGCACCTTGAGTGTCTGAGGTACCTGGGAGTGTCTGAGGTGTACCTGGCAGTGCTTGAGGTGTACCTGGCAGTGTCTGAGGTGTACCTGCACTGCCAGTAGGCCGGGAGCAAGTCACCGGTGCACCTGGGAGTCAGAGGTGCACTGGGAGTGACAGAGGAGTACCTAGGAGTGCCGAGGTGTACCTGGGAGTGTCAGAGGTGTACCTGGGAGTATCGGAGGTGTACCCAGGAGTGTCAGAGGTGTACCTGGGAGTGTCAGAGGTACCTGGGAGCATCAGAGATGTACCTGGGAGGTAGAGGTGTATCGGAGGGACGGTACCTGGGAGTGTCAGAGGTGTACCAGGAGTGTGGAGAAATGTACCTGGGAGGTCAGAGGTGTACCTGGGAGTGTAAGAAGTGTACCTGGGAGTAGGAGAAGTGTACCTGGGAGGCTCAGAGGTGTACCTGGGAGAATCAGAGATGTACCTGGAGGCAGATGTACCTGGGAGTGTGAGAAGTGTACCTGGGAGTGCTGGGAGGTACCTGGGAGTAAGAAGTGTACCTGGGAGTGTCAGGTGTACCAGGAGTGAGTGAGAGCCTGGGAGTGTCAGAGGTGTACCTGGGAGAGCCAGGTTGGTACCAGGGAGTGTCAATGAGTACCTGGGAGTGTCGGAGGTGTACCTGGGAATGTCAGAGGTGTACTTGGGAGGTCAGAGGTGTACCTGGGAGTGTCTGAGGTGTACCTGGAGTGTAAGAAGTGTACCTGGGAGTGTCGGAGGTGTACCTGGGAGTTTAAAGACCTGGGAGGTCAGAGGTAACTGGGAGTGTCAGAGGTGTACCAGGGAGCACAGGAGTACCTGGGAATATCGGAGGTGCACCTGGGAATACGGAGTTGTACCAGGCTCAGAGGTGTACTGATTCTCAGAGGTGAACCAAAGAGTGTCAGAGGAGTACCTGGGAGGTCAGAGGTGTACCTGGGAGTATCGGAGGTACCTGGGAGATGAGAAGTGTACCTGGGAGTGTTCAGATGTGTACCTGGGAGTATCAGAGGTACCTGGGAGGTGAGAAGTGGTACTGGGAGTGTCTGGGGGTACTGGGAGTGTCAGAGGTACCTGGGAGTGTCAGAGGTGTACCAGGGAGTGCAGTGAGCACCTGGGAGCATGCAACCTGAAGTGCAAAAGTGTACCTGGGAGTGTCGAGGTGTACCGGAAGTGCAAGTGTACCTGGGGAGTGTCGTTGGTGTACCTGGGAGTGTAAGAACTGTACCTGGGAGTGTCGGAGGTGTACCTGGGAGGTCGAGGTGTACCTGGGAATGTCTGAGGTGTACCTGGGAGGTCAGAGGTGTACCTGGGAGTGTCGGAGGTGTACCTAAGTGCAAAAAGTGTACCTGGGAGTGTCGTAGGTGTACCTGGGAGGTAAGAACTGTGGCCTGGGGAGCAAATGGAGGTGTACCTGGGAGTGGGAGGTGACGGGAATGTCAGAGGCATTTGGGAGGCGTTGGGTGGGAGTACCTGGGAGTGTCAGAGGTGTACCTGGGAGTATCGAAGGCCTGGGAGACAAGTGGTGTACCTGGGAGGCCAAAGGTGGGTACTTGGAGTATCAGAGGTGTACCTGGGAGTGTCAGAGGTGTACCTGGGGAATATCGGAGGTACCTGGGAATATCGCAGGGTGTACCAGGGCGCACAGAGGTGTAATGGGAGTTCTAGAGGTGAACCAAAGAGTGTCAGAGGAGTACCTGGGAGTGCTGGGGAGGTGTGGCCTGGGAGCATCGGAGGTGTACCTGGGGAGCATCGGAAGTGTACCCAAGAGCCAGATGTACCTGGGAGTATCAGAGGTGTACCTGGGAGTGGTAGGCACCTGGGAGTGTCTGGGGTGTACCTGGGAGTGTCAGGAGGCATACCTGGGAGGTTGGGGTGTACCAGGGAGTGTCAGTGACCTGGGAGCAAGGCCAGAGATGTACCTGGGAGGCCAGAGGTGTACCTGGGAGTGTCAGGAGGTAAAAGGAGTGTCAGCGGTGTACCTGGGAGTGCCGGAGGTGTACCTGAAGTGCAAAAGTGTACCTGGGAGTGTCGTAGGTGTGGTACCTGGGAGTGTAAGAACTGCACCTG
>NW_024752718.1:0-23828 GCF_018991925.1 Homarus americanus
TATGCTAGGGACTGTCAGTTGGTTGAAAATTTTCAAAGGACGGCCACCAAACTGGTGCCTGCACTTCGGCACCTCAGCTACCCTGAGAGATTGGAGCGCCTGAACTTGCCTAGCTTATACTACAGACGGGCAAGGGGGCACCTAGTTGAGGTGTATAAGCATCTCAGGGGGCACTACTCAGTTGAGTGTCCTTACTTGGAGCTGGCGGACGCTCGCCCCACAAGGGATCACAGCTCAAGATTGAAGAAGCGGCAAGTCCAGAAAACCGTGAGGGCAAACTTTTTCGGAGTTTGGGTTGTAAACTCTTGGAACAATCTACCAGAGAGTGTTGTGACGGCACCGAGTGTGAGCTCTTTCAAGAGAAGACTTGACCAACACTGGAGCGGGTTCAGGTACATTCAGGAGCCGGTGCATGCCCAGTATTTGCTAACAGTGCGTGACAGAGACGTGACCGATCGCCCGGGCGGCTAGCGAGCCGATCTTTTGGTGAAGAATATAAATGAAAAGAGACGTTACAGATCGCCCAAGCGGCTAACAAGCCGATCAGTGGCGAAGAGGATAAAAGTAAAAGTACTGGTTCCACGCCTGGTATTAGGAGTTCGCTCCACGTAGCGACCGCGAAACTTTTCTGACATACAATTATTTTCTCCTTTCCTGGGCGGTGATATGTAGGGTATCCACAGATTCACAGTGGAAGTGCATAATGGCTGTAAGCAGTCACACCACACATGGTCAGTCCCTCACAGTGGTAATGGCCGACGCCCTGAACGCGTGGCACCTGTTTTGATGAGAGAGTGTGGATCACTAAGTAAGGCCTGATGGGCTTTTATCACCACGCATAAATGCAACGATTACTTCCTTTTATAACATCAGGCAAGGTTTTAAGATGTAAGAAACTGCTAGATAAGTCTTTTTATGGCTGAATGGAGCACGATGGAGTTCACTGACCTGTTTTGGTGAGAGAGCGTGGATCTCTAAGGAAGATGCCTCGCGTCTCTCTCATTGAACTAGGCCCACAGTTTCCAATCTTTAATTTTCACTTTGATATTATTCAGGTTCTCACATGTACACTTTCCTATTTATTGTGACCGTATGCCTTATAATTATATATCTTAATCCTAAATTACATACTAAAGTGAGGATCTGGTTTGCCAGTTCCTTGGGGAAATTAATTGGGCTATATCATTAACTCGAAACTGTAGCCCGGGGCAGAATGGGCGCCAACATAGACAAAGCCTAGCGTCGTACTTTCATGGCGTGGGTATATCCACTTCACTTCACTCTGTATTTGGGGATCCTCCCCTCACACGTTGCAATCGTTGAACACATTCATAAGATTCTCTAATCATTGCACTGTTCGTGGTTATTCGTCACATGAGGTAACGAGGTGTACTAAGCTCACACCGAGGCATACAAGATATTTTCTTTGAAGTATAGTTTCTGGATCACTTCCAACACTTCATATAGGTCTGATACATTTATCCTTTTTCCAGATCATTGTTCTCTTATATTTTTTATCTGATACCTGCGGTAGCTATGTTCACTAATCGTTCACAGACGTAAATAGTATGACCTTCAAACACAATCTACACTTATCCCTTATAGTACACTACTCCGCATCAATTGGACCTTCCCAATCATCCTAAAGATACCTTGAGTTCTCCTTAATACTATCATTACATACTCTTAATATTATATGTCCGTAAATTGGTGCAATTCGTATAAAACAACATACAGTAGGTAAGTTATCCCTTACCAAAGTTTCCCGTTTTCTACCGTTTTCTATGACTACAAGCGCGGTGGATTTGAATGTTATGTAGCGTATTATGAATAAAATAGGTATTAAGGATGACAATGATGTGCGCAGTACAATAGAGGTTAGATAATTGTCTGACATGTAAACACAAAACATATTTATCGCTCGAATTGAACGGAAAGTCTATTATCTGCCCCCCCCCACCACCCCCGCACACTGCCATTCTGAGTATTTGTCGTCAGTTTTGTTCTTGTCCTTAAGAGCCCAGTCACTACTTAGTTTGTGAAGCTAGACTTTGAAGATTAGACTAGGTTTGCAACCTAATTTTCAAACACGCTACTGTACTGCGCACATCATTGTCATCCTTAATACCTATTTTATTCATATTACGCTACATAACTTTCAAATCCACCTCGCTTATAGTCATAGAAAACGGTAGAAAACGGGAAACTTTGGTAAGGGATAACTCACCTACTGTATGTTGTTTTAGACGAATTGTACCAATGTACGGACATATAATATTAAGAGTATGTACTGATAGCATTAAGGAGAACTCAAGGTATTAATAGGATGATTGGGAAGGTCCAATTGATACGGACTAGTGTACTATAAGGGATAAGTGTGTCCGTGTGTAGACCGTGTCTGAAGGTCATCATATTTACGTCTGTGAACGATTAGTAAACATAGCTACTGCAGATATCAGGTGAAAATATATAAGAACAATGATCTGGTAAAAGGATAAATGTATCAGACCTATGTAAAGTGTTGGAAGTGATCCAGAAACTATACTTCAAAGAGAATATCTTGTATGCCTCGGTGTGAGCTTAGTACACCCCGTTACCCCATGTGACGAATAACCACGAGCAATGCAATGATTAGAGAATCTTATGAATGTGTTCAACGATTGTAACGTGTGAGGGGAGGATCCCCAAATACAGAGTGTAGTGAAGAGGGTATACCCACGCCAAGAAAACACGACGCTATACCTTTGTTCTGGTTGGCCTAGGCCGCCCCTGGCTACGGTGCCGAGTTATTGTTATAACCCAATGAATTTCCCCAGGAACTAGCAAACCAGACCCTTACTTTAGTATGTAATTTAGAATTAAAATATGTAATTATAAGGTATAAGGTCACAAAAGATAGGAAAGTGTATAGGTGAGAAACAGAATAATGTCAAAGTGAAAATTAAAGATTGGAAACAGTAGGCCTGGTTCAGTGTGAGACGCCAGGCATCGCCCTCAGTGACGCCTGGCTTCTCACCAAAACAGGTCAGTGAACTCCATCGTGTTCCATCAGCACTAAAAAGACTTATCTAGCAGTTTTTTTACATATTAAAACCTTGCCTAATGTTATAAAGTGAAGTAATAGCTGTAATAGTGTGTGGTGATAAAAGCCCCTCGGGCATTATTCTCAGTGACGCCTTGCTTCTCACCAAAACAGGTGCGCGCCCAGAGCGTCGGCCGAGAAACCACCACTGCTTCACTGTGAGGAACCCATCCATTGTGTGTTTGAGAAGTTTCGCGGTCGCCACATGGAGCGACCTAAGAATACCAGGCGTGTAACCAGTACTGGTATGATTACCTGGGAAGTATCCCATCTACTTAGTCAATACTACCTGGTATGTGTACCTGAAGAATACCGAGGAGTTACATACTTGTAGGTGTGGAGTGTACCTTAGAGGTGGTGCTCTACTCTAACACGTGGTGAAGTCTGATGGGTTGGGTGTTATGGTAAGAAGGGATGACCGAGGTAAGGAGGTCAATGGTTGTTAGGAAGAATGAAGATGATAATAGTAGTCATTTGATGAAGGACGTATACTGATGTGAAGTGTAATGAACATAATAGTGGTTCTTCTGTTGAAGGCCAACACTTTTTGTATTGTGACGGGATGCAATATGTTTTTATAAGGAATAAATTAGTTATGTCATGATTGATGTTTCACCCTTCTTCCCACTCTCGATTTGGTCAATGAAAAACCCAACCCAATGCCTGGCTTGCTCTGACAGCTACCTAAACAAGCTACATACTGTCCAGGGGGTTTGGTGGCAGCGACCTTAAAATTAAGAGTAGATTTAAGTGACCCCAGAATGGCAGTATGCTGTGTAGAGTAACTTAGGCTGTCGTTATATTTTCTGTAAGCGACGCCTTGGCAACTCACGGTTGGGAAACGATGGCTGTGGGGATAGTCAGAGGGCCCCTGACGCTCACTCTAAGCCACGAATTCTACTCCGTACACAGAGGTAAAGTTTAGTGCCAGTTCCATCTCATTATATTAAGTATTTTTTACCTAGTTATTTGTTGCTTGTATATGCAGTGATCAATTAACATAGTTTTGATGTGTTTTAGTAGTGTTCAAGCGCCTTCATCCTCGTAATGTTACGACATTCGGATCACTGACTCTAAGCCACGAATTCCACTCCGTACAGAGAGAGACAAAGAGAAAGAGGTACCTATAGGCCAAGCTGGTCGTGTCGACCCCGGGACGACGTCCACACTAGTATTTGGAAATGGATGAACATCAATAAGGTCGGATATCCTTCGCCAACACAGTTGTGGGGTGAGCCGAGATCTCGCCCACAGGTCCACAGCGGCGCTGTCAAGCTCAGCCAGCCGCTGAGAGATTGTTGGCCTGGACGGGCTCACGCCAGTGGCGTAGCTAGAGTGTGTGCCGCCCGGGGCGGCCCTTGAGTTTGCCGCCGCCCCCCCCCCTCCCGTGCCCCCACAAAAAATACATATTGCACAGTGACTCACTCTTATATATATATATATATATATATATATATATATATATATATATATATATATATATATATATATATATATATATATATATTATATATATTACTGTACTTTCACATACTCAAATATAGTATGCTTTAAATACACCCCAAACATACTTAAACTTTATAAGTAACAGTTAAACAAAAAGCAAAAACGACATATAGGATAGGGAAAAAAGTAAAAAAGTGTAAAAAATTAGGACCATCTTTATTTCTGAAATGAAAACTACAACTTTCTACTAAGTAACTTTTTTTGTTTTTTTTTTGGCAAATTCTTCAATGACATTGTCAAAAACTATTTCATCTGTCAATTGTCGCTCTATAGACAGTATGGCAAGATTTCTCAACCGCAAGGTGCTCATAGTAGATCTTAAGTAATTCTTGATCAGTTTTAGTTTCGAAAAACTCCTCTCACAGGTAGCAACACTAACAGCAATTGTGAGGAAAATCCTCAGCATTATTACTATATTTGGAACCGAGTTCCCAAGGTTATACTTTTGAATAAACTGCAAAAGTTCAAGGGGGCCTTCTTTCCACGTCTGTATTCTGTCTTTAATAGTTATAGCAGCAACAGCAACAAAATGCTGAAGTCTTTTTCTCTCAACGAGGAACTCCTCTTTATCAATGTCGTCGTGATCGTGATCTATTTGACACTCATATTTATCATCCAAAAGATTCAATGGGGTAAGGAAGGCATATTTCTCAGCAAGTTCATGAAGCTGTTGAAATCTCAAAGTTATTTCTTGGATCACTCTGTCCAGTGAAGAAAACATTTCTCTCCTCAATTCAATGTTGTATGGCAATTCAGCATCTCGTGATCCTTCACCAAACATTTGTTTCTTCTTTTTGGGTCGACGCTGACGCTTCATGACTATCCCCAGATCATTGCAAATTTCTTTGGCATAGTTAACTCCATTATTCACTAGCTTGTCCCTGTTTTCAACTAGAAATGTTTCTAATGCCCTGAGTTTTATATCACATTGTTGTATGTTCAAGCCCTTGGTTTGGAGGTAAGTCTGTGTGTCGTTAATTTCTAGAAGGACGGGTCCCCACAGGCCAAGAAAGCACAAAAAGGAAAATGATTGCAACGCACCAAGTAGAACACCAGCATCTGCCCTGGTAGCTGTATTTTCTTCTTCACCAGTTAACTTATCTAGGGCACTTAAGATTTTTGAGAAATAAGAACACAAGAACACAAGAATGGAGGAAACTGCAGCGGGCCTATTGGCCCATACTGGGCAGTTCCGTTTACACCCAACCCCTATTGCTCATATGAGCATCCAACCTATGTTTGAAGCAATTCAGCGAATTCGAGTTAATGATGATATTTGGTAACTTGTTCCATTCATCCACTACTCTGTTTCCAAACCAGTGTTTACCTATTTCACGCCTAAATCTAAATTTGTCTAATTTAAAACCATTGTTACGAGTTCGCTCCTGGTTGGATAGTTTGAGTACCTTTGTAATGTCCCCTTTGTTTAGCCCTGCCTTCCACTTATACACCTCTATCAGGTCGCCCCTCGCTCTACGTCTCTCGAGGGAGTGCAAATTAAGATGCTTTAACCTGTCTCTATACTCAAGGTTCCTAATGCCCGGGATTAGTCTTGTCATTCTCCTCTGAATTCTTTCCAAGGATTCTATATCCATTCTGTAATACGGTGACCAGAACTGAACTGCGTAATCCAGGTGTGGTCTCACAAGAGCAAGATACAGTTTTAGGATGACCTCGCTAGTCTTGTAACTAACACTCCTTTGTATGAACCCAAGTACTTTATTAGCCTTGTTACGAGCAAAAACACATTGTTTACTTGGCTTAAGGTTCCTACTTATCATTACTCCTAAATCTCTCTCGCAGTCGGATTTCTCTATGGCATCGTTGTTCATCTGGTATCTGGTTTCCCTGTTTACATCTCCTATACTGAGTACTTTACATTTGTCGACGTTGAATTTCATCTGCCATTTTTCAGACCATTGGAAAAATTTGTTTAGATCTTCCTGTAGTTTTGCCGAGTCCTCGTCAGATTTGATAACACGTCCTATTTTAGTGTCATCAGCAAATTTACTTATGTTGCTGTCTATGCCGATATCTATGTCGTTTATGTATATAATAAACAATAATGGTCCAAGTACTGAGCCTTGGGGAACTCCACTTGTGACGTTGCTCCAATGGGACTTAGTGCCGTTAATGCTCACTCGCTGTTTCCTGTCCTGTAACCACGCCCTAATCCATTTAAGGATGTCACCTTTGATGCCATGAGCTTCTACCTTTCTAATTAGTCTTTCGTGGGGGACTCTGTCGAAGGCTTTGCTAAAGTCGAGATATACCACATCATAATTGCCCTCGTCCACTGATTCGAAACTGATGAAAAAAGAATGTTAATAGATTAGTTAGGCAAGAACGTCCGCTTGTGAAGCCATGCTGGGAATCATTGATCAATCGGTGCTTCTCCAGGTGATTTCGAATAGAGTTTGAAATGATTGCTTCCAGTAATTTGCCTACTATTGATGTTAGACTGATTGGACGGTAGTTAGAGGATAGTGATCTATCCCCCTTCTTGAAAATCGGTATTACATTCGCTATCCTCCAGGATTCTGGTACTACACCTGTTTCTTTACAACACTTACTGCTTCTCCCCTCGCACTCCACCGAGTTTCTATTATGCGCTTGACACTTTCACCAGTGACTGAAGTTAGAACATCCCAGCGATGGGTTGATGAAGAAAAAAATACAAACAAACGTTCCACACATCTAAAAAAGGTAACAGAATTCACAGCAACAGAAGCTGCATGAACACCCGCCAAATTCAGCGAGTGATTTGTACAAGCGACAAATTCTGCTTTTTTATTAATTTCCTTGATACGTTTCTGAACACCAGTATGAACACCAGCCATCACCGCATCATTATCATATGCTTGCCCTCTACAATTTTGAATATCAATTCCGTCTTTCTCTAATTTTTCCAAAATCATCATTGAAATATTCTCGGCGGTTTTACCTTTTGTTTCAATGAAATCGACAAATGAATCCACAACCTTCACTTTATCTCCATCGATCATAACATAGCGTAAAACTTGGCTCGTTTGATCCTTATGTGAAATATCAGGAGTGCTGTCGAATATCATGGAAAAGTACTTTGCTTCTTTTACTTGCTTGATGACTTTGCTTCTTACGTTTTCTCCCAAAATTTCTATATACTCGTTCTGAATAGTAGGAGACAGATAGGAAGTAGCAAACAGCTTGATCTAAAATCACGGTACAATGACACTAGTATCAATGTAATACAATGGAAATGTAAAAAGTAGCAACTTAATCTAAAATTACAGACTCAGAGTACAGTGAAAATGGATGTCTGACATAAGCCCCCCCGACGAAAGCCACCCAGACAAAAGCCCCCCAGACGAAAGCCACCCAGACAAAAGCCCCCTACTTTGATCGGGGTGGCTTTTGTCTGACAACCCTAACCCTAACCTAACCTAACCTAACCCAACCTAACCAAACTTAACCTAACCCAACCCTAACCTAACCAATAATTAACCACAGAGAAGAACAGTATATTTTACCCTCAACTATTTAATTATGTCCGTAACTTTTGAAAGCCCTTACTGTTGTCAGACAAAAGCCACCCCGATCAAAGTAGGGGGCTTTTGTCTGGGTGGCTTTCGTCTGGGGGGCTTTTGTCTGGGTGGCTTTTGTCGGGGGGGCTTTTGTCTGTACCCCAGTGAGGATAGTGTCTTAGTATAAAATCGCAATGCTGTGAAACAAAATCTTAATATTTAATCTCAGTACCGCAGCAAAAGTCACATCAATATTTTTTAACCAATACTTTAATATTTCTTACCTTATAGTATTATGTCTTCCAACGAAGTAAATAACTGGATCGAAAACACAAGAGAACTTAAAAGTCGTCTAGCCTCCCCTCGTCTTGTCACGATGGAGACTTGTGCAGAACTGAAGTGAATTGCTTGTAACTGGTGGATTGGTCGGCTGTACATGAACTTATATGACCCGAGACTGCATGGTTTTGCAGCTACTGGAGACGTTAATCCTTCCCTTTGTATGGGCGGCAAGTTAATCCTCGTCGTGTCTGACCTAACACCTGACCCACACCACATGAGCTCACTGGCGTACTTGTTTGAAGTTGTTTCCTTAATCCTCAACAGGTTACAGGTTGTGTGTGTGGCGGGGTGGGGGGGCCATAGCAAGGGTGTAGCTCATGACGTGGCCGTGATGATGTGGGTCAGGTGTTAGGTTAGACACGACAAGGATTAACTTGCCGCCGATACAAAGGGATGGATTAACGTCTCCAGTAGCTGCAGATATGGGTGATGAGCAGACCCAAAAGTGCCGCCCCCCAAAAGTGCCGCCCGGGGCGGACCGCCCCCCCCCCGGCCCCCCTAGCTACGCTAGTGGCTCACGCCCGCGATGTAAACATGATCCGCTCATGCAGTGTTGCTGTATGAATCCACTTCTAAGTACAGATGACTGTGGCGTATTATTTGTCCGAGAATTCATGTGTATAATCTCCTCAGTGCTATGTATGTTTTAGAGATAGCAAGAGTGAGGTAAGCCACTTGTTCTTTGCGAATTGTAACCACGGTAGCTCTACAGGAATTTAGTTGTGGGACTGCGGTAGTCCTATTACTATTTTATAAGCTACATTTTCAGGTAACTTGTTTGGTTGATGCTCCGGTGTACTATAGGTGTGATCACAGTGTTAGATGGTTTTGCAAAAATTACACCATTTTGTTTGTACACTGGAAGTTGTATTGTACCTTACTGTGAAGTACCGTGAAGATGATCCATGCAGTGTGTGTACTGGAAGTTGTATTGTTAGTATTCCAGTGTACGAGATATCAGAGTGTCATGGTCGTAATGACGGCTAGCCTGTTAAAACCTAATAATTCATATTACGCTCCACACCCACAAAACCTGTAAACCTTCTGAGTCTCCCAGTTGAAACATTCGTTCTCTAACCACTTCAGGAGATCCGAAACTACCGTATTCTATGTCTCATTACCGGAGAAACTCGAGTATACCTAAATTCCGCACAGGGTGTTCATACATTTGAATTGGTAAGAGAACACCCTTGCTTTGCGTCAACTTAGAGATGTCTGATTGCAGATGAAGCATTCAAGATCCGTTGTGACTGATGTTGAAAGTTTCAATTGTATTTACTGTTTGCGTAATTGTTAATATAAGTCAGGGTAGAGTCGGCAGGGAGAGTGAGGTATCATTGACGTCTGCCATAGAGATGCCAGTGATTGTTGACCGAGAGTGAAGTCACCTTTTTTTCACCTATGAACATCAGAGAACCTGATGTTCATAGTGAAATTGTTGTAAGGATGTTAATTATGAAATTAATTAATCAACCTGAAGGGAACCTTAAGGCCAGCTTTCTTTGAAAATTTAATGGATGTAATCGGATACTACTTGTCTTACTCTCCGCCCACCAGGGACTGCCATCCTGAACTTTGACATCAATTTAATTCTTGTCTTCGATTGCTCATTCAGAGCATAGATTGAAAAGGGAATATTAGGAAATGGAAATGAAGCGTCAAAGTATACAGTAACGTAGTACATTGAAATAGTTGAGTGAGTGGCATTAGGAACTTAGCGAGGGGGAGGAGCCCGGGCGCTTTCAGGCGTTAGTCTAGTGTCCGAAACTCTTCCACCCACAAGTATGTCCACTTCTCCGTATTATACCTCGCCCCATTAAGTGATTTTGATTTAGTTAATAGTTTGAATATGCAAGTGATACAGTAACGTAACTGATGTGTTTAAGTGAAGTATTCTTACGCCCTTAACGTCCTTTTGAAACGCTGATGTTCATGTCAACAACGTGAGTCTAGCGTCCGCAACTCTTCCACCCACAGGTTCCTCTAGGCTAGGCCACGAGTCTGATAGATTGGGGACGTACTCCACACTAGTTTGGGAGATGGATAAAGGCCAGTAAACTCGGGTAAATTCGTGAACCCGAGCGTCAGGAACTCACCACCACCTCTAGGACTCAGGGAACTGGCCAGCCTTCACCTGACGTGTTCACTGCCCAGCTTGTTGATATCACAGGCCGAGCAAACAACTGCCAGTCCCCCATTTTTGTTATGGATGAGTCCATTACTCGGTAGGGCTATTTGGTGGCTGTGTTATTGCTCCAAGTACACCTGTAGGTGTCCACCTGAATTGTCTGAGTGTGGGCATTCAGCAAGAGTAGGCTGACCATCACTTTGCTTGTGGGCAAAGGTACCACCGTGGTGAAGAAAAGCTACTATTTCTGATGCTGTTTGAGTATTAATGTTGGTGCTGTAACTGGCGTCATTGCCACGGGTAATAATGGTGCTCAAAGGTGCTGAGTAAGAGTCTATGTGTGTTCGTGTACATGTACATGTACACCCAGTCATGGTGTAAGTGGAAACTGTAACTAAGTTCAACAGTACAAAATAAGTGAAGCCAGGGAGTTGACCCCTGTAGTTGAGTGTTACTGAAATTATTCATAAAATCTAACTTCATTTTACTAAACCATTTTATTTGTATGTTAGGAGTATCATTTACCTGCAGTATTTTACCGTTATTCCTTCCTATTGCTTCATACCAATGTACCCATGTGTCATAACCCTAGAGCCACGCTACCAAAGGTCAGAGGTTATGAAGTAACTATGAAATGAGCTAACTATAAAAAACTACTGGAGAAAATAAACAACAAACAAATATTAAGAGAAAACCAGGTTGAAGAGTTTTCAGATAAATTAAAATAAAAAAACGAGGTAAAGAAGCACGCGCCCTTATAAGAGTAATGTGGTGTCTTGTGTATAAGAAGTGATAGTGACTGCGAGAGATGTACTGCACCTTGTTGAGAAGTACATAAGTGTTACTCATGGTAGTTGTGTGTACTGGAAGTAGTCAGAAGTCTAGCATTTTTGTAATAAACCTTTTTTATTGTATGTTAGAGGTATTATTTTCCTACAGTGACCACCTTTATTTTCTTCCCATATCTTGGTACCATTATTACAGTTCCATGTGCTTTATCCTCGAGCCATGCTACCACAGGTCAGAGTTAAGACAGAGAGAGTACAGTAGTGGGACAGTAAAGTAAAGTATCATAGGAAGTAGATCCCACATTAACGTCCACGGGTCTTACCCGGTTATTTCTTTTCCCCCTACACACCATCCATCCAGTTTAACGGTACTACCCTCTCTAATGTTACCTACTTTCAGTATCTCGGCTCCCACCTGTCCACCACCGCAGACATCGATGAAGAGTTTCAACATCTCAAGCATTTGGCAGATTCCATACTCATGTCTTCAGCTGTAGAGAGGTGAAATTATCTACAAAGTTGAATGTATATCGATCAGTGGACCTCCTCACTCTGCCGTATGGCAGCGAGATACATACCGGAGGCACCTCAAGGGACTTGAAAACTTTCACCAACATAGTCTACATTGACTTCAGGCCACCTGACTTATTGTATCTTGAACTACGTAATTACTTCATTGAATCAGGTGTGCTTGAGGACATTCTTGCTGTTTATCCCAAATTTGCTAGCCCACACTGATTCGTCTTCAATTAGAATATGACTCCAATGTATGTGATCCACTAACCTATATATACTGCTAATGAATATGATGTATTTCCTTCTTTGTGTACGAACCTCTGTTCTGCATGGCAGTGAACAGTGGCATTACCCACATGAATCTGACCTATATATAGTGTCAATGGATATGATGCATTCTTTGTGTACGAACCTCTGTCCTGTATGGCAGTGAAGAGTGACATTACCCACATGAATCTGACCGACGTATGTGTATGTATGTATGTGTGCTTATGTGCATATAAATGTACATGTATATGTGTATGTATATGTTTGTATATGTGTATGTGTGTGTGCACATATATGTATATGTACTGTCAATGAATATGATGCATCTCTTTGTGTACGAACCTCTGTCCTGCATGGCAGTGAACAGTGACATTACCCATATGAATCTGACCTCTGTACATTTATAGCTGTTAATGAATATGATGTATTTCTTTGTGTATGAACCTCTGTCCTGCGTGGCAGTGAGAAGTGATACCACCCTCAGTGTCAAGACCTGACTGAATTACTCAGAATAGGCAAACTGTACTATAAGCTTTGTCAATAAATTTGTTAAACTAAAAAAGTCTACATTCTATCCTCTGAGTTCGCTGGGAAAACAAGAGAACAAATGCCAATATTCTCACTGACACCAACTGTAGGAGCATGGACGACAGTAGACTGCCAAAACAGCTAATTAACAGTCACCTAACGAATGGTAAACGCAACGCTGGCAGGGAAAGGGAAAAGTATTGAAAAGTGCCAAATCCGTCCCCTCACCTGGGAGACGATCATTCCACACCATAACATATGGAGGAGCATCCAAGCACCACACGAGAAAGTGTCAATATTTTCAAGTTAGCCCAACTGCATACCGAGGCAGTGAAGCTGCCACCCTTCCCACAACAGATGTAGCCCTCCACACGTCGGTCCCGTATCGGCCTCTCGAGTCACCTCAGAGTTCACCAACGAAGGTGACATCTTTAATATCTCATATCATTCTATCATAGCCGGATGGTTGTCATACTTGATTCCAAGCGACAGCAAAGTAGTAATGTCATGGGCACAGTTGCACTAATAATATCATAATACCCACCCTTATTCATATGAATAGGCTATCTGTTATCCATAAAACGTATATGAAACTAGTGAGTTACTCCCTAGAGAGAGGCTTGTTTTCTCTAGTGAGAGGTATTGTCCACTTTCTATCATTTCCTTAAGCCTTTACCTGTAGAGTAAATCTAAAATTGTGATGTAACCTGTAGAGTAGCCACAAGCTGTATATGCCTATCGTTAGCTGAAGCATAAAAGATTCAGTATGTGTATTATGAATGCTTTAACTATATTTAAATGTAGTACAGATTTTACTAAGACAATGTGTTTTGACTGCCAAGCAGAGATTGTGATCCGTGGTTTTGTTTCCAGTAAAGCTACGAGGGACCAATTCGTAACTGAAATTGTATTGTATTGCTTTAGCGATTTTAGTATCTTAGTGGTTTGAGTATCTCACCACTGACACCACTGTATCGCTGTAACCAATTTTATCCAACCAACGGACACTAGTAAAGTACTCGTATGTCCTGTTGGGATTAATATTCCACAGACTGGCAAGAGAATATTACTGTTACCGAGAGGCCACACCACAAGTTACCAGTGTGACTAGGTCACTCTAGTGTCATGGTCACAATAGCATGGATCGTCTGTTCAACACTTAATTATTCATATTATGCTCCACCGCCCACAAAACATGTGTGGAAGTGTGGAGTCCACCAGTTGAAACATCCGTTTTCTCACCCCTTCACTGCGTCCTAGTCCTCTGTTTTCTCTCCTGTACCTCAGAGACTCGGATATTTCTTAATACTCCATATGGTGCTCAGAGATTTGAAATTGAGAGTAAATGAATTTATTTTACAATAAATCAGAGTATATGTTGAAGGCATCATATATCTTCATGTGTAGAGTACATCGTGTTAAGACGTTGTGTTCTTAGTACTCATCCGCCAGCAGTAAATCAGTATGTTTCTTGTTAACTTAGGGGATAGTAATTCAAAACTGAAGTCATATCTTTTTGATCTATGAAGATCAGAGAATCCGATGAGAGTACAAAAATTCTGAAATGTAAACAAGTCTCGGGCTTATTCACATACACAATATCTTGGTATGGCTAGGACCAAGTTATAACAAGCTATTCTGCCAAGTAGCCAAGAAATACCCATGACTCATTAAAGTGTGCCAATAGTAATCAACACAGGATCTTTGGTAATGGATAAAAGATTTACAGCCAAAACGTTCATAGTTAAATAATACCTAACTCAATCTAAGTTCATCCAACCTTTTTAAAAAGGGGGTAAAAATTAACAGTGGTATAGCATTATGTCTTATATAAAGAATTATGTTTATAGGTTTATTATTGATTCATTCAGTAGTGATGTTTTTGTGCAAAATTAATGAAATGTTTCCTAACCTAACCTAACCTAACCTAACCTAACTTAACCTAATCTAACCTAACCAAACATAACCTAATATACCTAACTTAACCCAAGAAAGTCACAACGCACATGGCAAACAGTTACTTTCCCTAGGAAAATAATAATTACTTTAAAAAACAAACATTTACTGTTGATATTAAATCTAAGTTATTAATATATAATAAAATATAATATAATTACCTAAACTAGTCCCGTATGCTTAAAATAGCGGTACACAAGAATAAGTGATCACCTAAACTTTAAAAAGGTACTTAGCTATTATTTTAGGGGCTGCTATGAGTTGTAGAGAGTCTTGGAGGAACTGAGAAGCTAAAATAGTCCTTGGGTTGCCGGCTGTCTTCTAAATTTTCAGAGTCGCGTCTGCCTCCCGTGAAGTGTGAATTGAGATTGGCGTTTCTATCACCTTGTACAATTGCGCGACACAATCGCGCAATGATACATAACAAGAACTATTATTTATTTTCTTTACAATATTATTTCTTAATAGAAATACATATTTACATTTTTAGTTAACTATTGTTACTGATATCGGGTAAATTAAACGATATTAACGTGATCAATAGAGAAAGAGGAATACCGCACTACTTTCCGCGAAGTAATCCGTCTCTTGGGTGCCAACTAGTATTTTTACAACTAATTTTTGAATACTCCGCGTAATCATTTCCCTAACCTAACTAGCTAATTAAATCACTAATTAATTAGCAAATTATTTACATATACCACATTGGATTGTTATTCCAAGTCCGATAACACACAACATCACTACTACGGTGCTTCAAGGACCTGGAGGATAAAGGTGGAAATTAATTCCCACATACTGGGCCCGGGGAGGAAATGATGTGTTGCATCATGTTATGTGGCCCTTAGCAAGCAATCCCCTCCAAATTTTTTGGGAACCCAAGGCGGCTGTTCTAGTGGAACGAGATGTTCCCTGGTCACCTTGGTCGACCGGTTCACCCTCATCATCAGACCCTTCTTCTACTTTGATTTCGGACAACTCTAAAGGAACAAGTTTGTCTGTTAGTTCTCAGACTAGTTAGACCCTTTACGATGTATTTTACTACCCTAATCACCCCATTGTCGTCTGGATGCACAAACACTATTTTTGCCAATGGCCACCGTGATCGAGGTTCTTCTGTTTTCGGTAAAACGACCTATCCAGGTGTGAGCAAAACTTTATTTGTTGCTGGTAGAGCACCGTAAGTTCTTTCTCGGAGACTCAACAAGTAGTCATTCTTCCAATGTCGATCCCAGCCTTCCAGTATCTTCTTTAACATTTTGTAACCTTGTCTAAGCCTCTGATCAGAAGCGAGGTCGAGCACATTCGGATCCTCCATTTCGTATTGTATATCAAAAGAAGGAAGGGAATCTATCCGTCTACCATACAACAGGTGAGCTGGAGTTAAGGCTTCTATGATAAGGTTAGAGTCATCTAAATATGGAAGCGGTCTGTTGTTGACCCTAGTTTCTATTTCGGTGACTACCGTCCTCAATTCATCAAGAGTTGTTCTAGTTTTATGAAGGGTCTTCCTCAGGCAGTTCTTTACTATTCCTGTCATTCTTTCTGTGAACCCATTTTATCAGGGGGGTCTAGATGCAACAAATGTCCAACTACATTTCCTCACCTGCAAAGCTGTACTTCCTTCTTTACATTCCATGATGGACTTAACTAAAAGGGCTGCTCCGACAAAGTTTGTCCCATTATCACGAATTAATCTTCTTGGGCACGAGCGACGGGCAGCAAATCTTCTAAACAAATTCATGAATGTATTAAAACTAAAATCTTCTGCCATTTCCAGATGTATTGCTCTGGTATAAGCACAAGTGAAGAGGCAAATATACACTTTCTTTGGAGGATTTTCCCCCGTACGGTTTATAGCCCCAGTGTAGTCCACACCTGTAACCTCAAAGGACCTCGTCCCCTGTATTCTATCAGAGGGCAGGTCTGGATGTCATGGTCACCATGACTGCTGGTCTGTTTTAAACCTGTTGATTCATATTATACTCCACGTCCGCAAAACATGTGGATAACTGGTGAGTTATCCCTAGGAAGAAAAGCGTTTTACACCAAGGCTCCTTGTCCGTAAGTCCCGCCCATTTGGGGAACACAGTTGTCAACGTATATAATCCACTTTTTACCGTCCAACTCAATCTCGCATTAGTTTATGTAAATCAACTTTAGAAATTCGCCAGACCCCTGTCAACTGAGGGTCATCTTTGAATGTGTAGCAGTTGATTTGAATGTAATTTCTGTCATTGCGTGAGTAGCCACCTCTGGCAAGTCACTGGTATATAAACCCCGGGCGGGAAGGAGGATCAGCCTTCCTTGACGCGTCTCCAAATTTATCTCAGGTATGTAAGCCAGTGTTCCCCGCCGATATAATCATTCAGCTTATCTTAGTCAATTTTGTGAGTATCAGTGTTCATTAGGGTGACAATAAAAAGTGAAAGTTTTTATTTTTAGATGGCCATTTGTCCAATACTGCGTACCCATGAAAAAAGAACACAGGCGAAATCCTGGGTCATTTGGACAATATTTAGAGGTGGCTCAAGCCATTTGAAGTTAACACTATTGAAATTATTATGGATTCTTTCTAATTTCTTTATTTATGAACCGATTACTATGAAACTTTGCAGGTATATGTAGAATGCAAATTCAAACTAAAGTTGTTCCTAACATTTTTTCTAAAAATGAGTAATGAGTATTTTGGCTGGTGCAGCTATTGGCAATGCAGAGGGGAGGGAGAGGCGGGTGTCAGTCCGGGTAGGGGGAAGAGGTTGTGTGCCAGTGTCTGACTGGTACAGTAGCATCAGTTGTGTGTGAGACGTGACGGTGGGTGTGTGTGCACTCAGTTTTGACACAACAGCTTCAAACACTGGGCACTTGTCGGGGGCATGTGTCATTCTGGAGCAGAAACTCGGCCGCCGTCTTCTGCATCTCGCGTGTCGTCACCACATCCTTGAGCTTGTTGCCGAGAAAGCGTATGTGGAATGCATGGGGCCTTCCTCTGGACCAGATAATACTCTCTTCTCTCGCTTCAAGCATAAGTGGAAGGACATCAGTCAAGATGACTACAGCCCTCTCTCAGACCTCCCTCCAAGTTTGTACGAGAAACGAGATGACCTCATCTGTTGCTGGAAACATCATCTGGGCAAGAAGCAGCAGCCACGTGATGATTACCGTGAGGTACTGGAGCTAGCAATCAGGTGTCTCGATGGAGCTCTACCCAAGTTTAATCTCCGACGGCCCGGAGCACTTCACCGAGCACGGTGGATGGCTAAGCTCATTTATGTCATGAAGATCCTGATTTTTGCTAATCAGTTTAAACTAACTGCTCGTGAGACATTAGGCTTGAAACGATTCACATTCTTTGTGCTAGAGGTGTATGTCAGTGCATGGTTCACGGCCTCCGTTCCATCCTCCGCTCCTGCTAATGATTTGCGGCTCCTCCAAGACCTGTCAGAGTACCACGACGTCAAAATATCAAGAACATGTCTCACAGTCTTCGGTCGTCACCTGTGGTACCTCAGTGAAGGCTTGGTGGGTCTTGCACTCTTCGATCCACAAGTTAATGCAACAATGAAGACAAACATAGTTCGGGCAATCGTTGAGAGGAAGGCGACCGAGGATTCACCAAAACGTGCTGCTCTTCCTGCCACATCTTCCCTTCCCACAAAGCAGCTCTCAGACTTTGCTTCTAGAGGATCAAACTTTCTATTTGAAAGTCTCAAAATGAAGACTTCTTTTTTGTCCAAGGAACCTGACACATGGTCTGATGATGAAGACTTCAAAACTGGCGTCGCAGTTGTGGGTGGTCTCAGAGTCATCAACGACACTGCAGAGAGAGGGATTGCCTTGATACAGGCATTCAACAGCAAGATCACGAAGAGTGAAGACCAGCGTCAACATCTGCTGCAGGTTGTTGAAGAGCAGAGGCGGTCACAACCAGGGACATCAAAACAGGACCTTACAAGCAAAAAGCGAAAACAATGAATGGGTTGTCCACACCTCTCCCACCCATTGATGTAAGCGTGTTCACTGCAGTTTCATTTTAAAAAGGAATTAATCATTTATATGTACAGTGTACACATAAACTTGCTCAATATGTAAATTTTAAAATAAACCGGCATATTATGAATATTCGTATTTTTTGCCAAAAGGATAAAACTTCAATTGACTTGAGCTACCTCTAAATATTGTCCAAATGACCCAGGATTTCGCCTGTGTTCTTTTTTCATGGGTACGCAGTATTGGACCAATGGCCATTCCATTTAATCAATTTTAGAAATTCACCCCTATGCACTATTGTCACCCTAGTGTTCATGCTGTAACAATGAAATTGTCATTTACCCAGTGTAAGAATTACTAACGTAAATGTCGTCTGTCGTTACTAGACGAAAGATCGTTTGTGACTGAGTCATCATCAGCCCTCCCTTGACGTCTACAAATTGTTCTCAGATCCAGTGTGTGGGTTATTTGAACACCCCACCGGCTGCCCGGGGTCGGTGGATACCTAACAGTTAGCTAAAGTGGACGATGTCGCTGATTCGGCAGGATTGATTGCCCCAATCTGCATCATGGGGCTGGACCCCAGACGCTCGCCACGTGTTAGACTACAACCGACCATAAGAGCGATCGTCATTTGTTGAGATGCCAGTGTCCTATCCTGGGACATCCCGTACAGTTGTTTGGTCCACAGTGTTTGTTGTATATGATTGGGGATAATTATTTGGAAATAATTATCCCAGGTTGGGTAGTGATCCCATATAATTTGCTAGTATCAGTAATTACGCATTGTGTTGTGAGTGCATCCTCAATATGTACTAACAACAGTTCTAGTGAAGATGCCATATGTAAGTTTGATCCTTGTTGTCGTATGTAATGTAATGTAATGTAACACCAGTAATGTTGTAAGAAGCGAGAGTATCTCATTGGAGTTGCAGCTGAGAAGCCAAGGAGTTGATCCTGGTAGCTGTATGTAATGTACCACCAGTAATGTTGTAGAAGCAAGAGTATCTAAGTGAATTGCAGTTGAGTAAAGCCGAGGAGTTGAACCTTGTAGTTGTATGTTAATGACATCTTTTCCCTAATTTAATTTCATATTAATAAACCATTTCTTAGAGTATGTTAGGGGTATCATTTCACCTCAGTATCCACCTATATTTCGTCCAAGGACTTGATACAAGAATTACAGTACCCATGTGCCTTAACCCTCGCCATGCTACCAAAAGAACAGAGGTTATGAAGTAACTATGAAGTGAAATAATTAGACAGAACAAATGAAGGAAATAAGACAAGGAAAGAAGTATGAAATAAGAATATAAGGGAGGAAGAAAATCCCCGTCCTTAATTGAGGCAGAGTGTCCCCGCCCTTATAATGGTGGCAGAGAATCCGCCGCCCTTAAATGGAGGTCCTGGATAAGACATAGGTCTTGCTTCGTATCTCTTGCAATGAATACAACTCTTTAGATAGCGCTTAACCACTTGTCTTCCTTTAGGTATCCAGTATGTTTCCTTAGGTAGGCTAGAGTTTCAGCCATACCACCATGTAGAGAGGTTTGGTGAGCCTCTTCTACAGTAAATTTAGTCAAATGACTTTCTTTAGGTAAGAGGATAGGAAAGCGTGTATGTAGGTTATGTATATAAGCTACTGTCTCGAGTAGCAACCCTGTATATAAGCTACTGTGCCGAGTAGCATTTATATATATCATCACGTGGCAACATTGCACGTTATGTGGCAACATTGCCCCGAGGCTGCCATATGGCAAGGCAGCCTCAGTCTGACTGTGTGAGCCGTGCATTGCACACGTGAGTCACCACTTGTATTTCTCTCATCCATAATAAATGGACTTCAGTGTTACCCAGTGTTTCCCTACCCATCACTGCATTCCTCAGGGAACACTAGTAACCACCATGGTGCAGTGGCTAGGATCTGTGGACTTACAAAGTGTGTGAACGGTGCCGAGACAGTTACGTCTGCCGGTGATGCGTCGACTCATAGTGTGTTGTGTTGTGTTGCGCTGTGTTTCACCGCGATGTGCAGTGTTGGGCCGTCACAGTGCGTTTTAGTGACGGTGGCAGTGTTAGTGTCAGTGTATTAGTGTGTGTCTAGAGTTGAGAGTTGAGCATTGGCCTGTTTTTTGTGGTATCCACGGAGCACGCAGCCGTACACCCTTCTCGTGTGACATCCCGGGTGATACAGACGGTCTCACTCCCGCCGCGTCTCCAGCCACCGACATTAAGGCCACCACGAAGCAATCTCTCAGACACACACACACGCACGCATGCACGCACTCACTCACGGACAGAACAGTGGACTATATGCGTTATTCCTGCGCTGTTTATGTCATATATATGTGGTTCGAGCTGTTGAGGCGCCACTTTATATACTAAACAGTGCAGTCCACGCACACACTAAGATGGGAGGTAAGAAGGGACAACGTCAAGATGGGAGACACGACTCCCCACCACCTTCTCCTCTACCGGGCGCAGACTCTCATCCTCCACCTCCAGTGACGGACATTGCCACAATTCTGAGGTGGATGGACGACCGGGACGAGAGACGCAGAGAGATGGAACTTCAGAGGGAGGAGACACGAAGAGAGGAGGAAAAGTTGCGTTTTGAGGCACTATTGGCGACCCTGGCGCTAACCCACCCTCCCTCACTCGCAGGTAGCGCGCTTCAAGGCGCCAGTACACTCCCTCCTCCACCACACCAGCGTCCTCCAGGTACTCTTGCTACCCCAACAGCTCACAAGGCATCTGTTCAACCTCTACCCGCCCTCTCACCAGACGCCACGTTTCAGCTTTTTCGTGAGTGGAGGCGGCGTTGGACAGATTACTCCACGATGGTGGACCTTGACAGCATGCCTCCAAACAAACAGCTCATCCAACTGCGGATGTGTTTGTCGCTGGAGACCCAGAGAATTTTGGAGCACACGTTGCAAGTGCCTCCCGATTCTACCTCTTCAGTGACGGATGTGCTCGACCTTTTACAGGAGCACGTTAAAGGTCGGAATAACAAGGCTTTGCGTCGCCGTGCCTTCACCAGCTGCAAGCAGGCGGAGAACGAATCCTTTGACGACTTTTTGTACGCTTGAAGAGTTTGTCAGAGGAGATCGACGTCTGCAAGGCGCACAGCCGGGAATGTGAGGAAGCCTGGATCAAGCACGGGATCTTGGCAGGTGTCAGGCAGGAAGAGTTGGTGCAGCGACTCATCCCCCTGGACGCTTCCTCCGCACTCCAGGTGGAAGTGACTGAATGTCGGTCTTACGAGGCCACCAAGTCCGCCACCTCTGCCTTACGGGCCCCACCTGCTGTGAGAGCTATCTCACAATACAAGAAGGGTAAGAAGGCGGCCAACAACGCGAAGGCTGCCACACGTTCTTCCACGCCTCCGCCTAGTGCTTCCTGTGGCAGCTGTGGAAAGCAGCATGGCCCCAAGACTTGCCCGGCCGCCGACGCACTGTGTCGTGGATGTGACCGTAAGGGCCACTGGTCTAACACAGACAGGTGCCCTGCACGAGGCCACAAGTGTCAGGCCTGCGGTCGCTATGGACACTACGACAAGTGCTGCCGCCAACCCAAGCCCCAAAGCCCGAGACGAGGAGGAAAGCAGCGCACTTCCCTCAGGGTGGTTCGCACGCAGCCCCCTCCAGATGGCCCACGCAGCCCCAAGCAGCAGCGGAGTCACATCAGGAGGGTGGAATCGACCACACGCCCCAGGGCTACCCCTTCCCCCACCATCCGCGTCGCCGTCACACATGGTGATGTGTCGGGTCACATCGAGGTGATACCGGACACCGGCGCTGATACTACGGTGATTGGGTTGAAGCACCTCCAGAAACTGGGCCTCACCAAACGCGGCCTGGGACCACCGCCGCAGCTGCAGTACTACAATGCGGACGGTTCCCAGATGCCGGACGCTGTGGGCTCCTTTCAAGCCGAGATCACCTACGGCGACAGGTCGTGTTACGGATGGATCGACGTGCAGCCTACTCTCGCTACACCCTTGTTGTCGTGGGAGCACTGCAAGGAGTTAGGCGTTGTGCCCAAAGACTTTCCCGAGCAGATCCCAGCTGCTCGTTACACCGCCAGCAGGGTGCGGGAATCAACGAGCGACGCGCCTGACGCTGCCACACAGAGCTGCCCAGAACCCGCGTCCACTCCCGCCCCGCCTCCACCCAAGTCACGGCTGCTTCCTCTTCACAGCGAGACGTCTCCTTCAGCCGCAAGGGCCTACTTCCTGAAGGAGTACTCGGATGTGCTGGTGACGAAGGAGGCCCTACGGACCGCGCCACTGAAGGCTATGGCGGGTCCGCCTATGAGGATACACCTGCGGGAAGATGCACAGCCGTTTGCCATACACACTCCCCGGTTGATTCCTCTCGCCTTCAGGGATTCAATCAAGAAGGAACTGGATTCCATGGTGGCCCAGGGTGTCATTGTACCCGTTGGTGACGACCCATCCCCTTGGTGCCACCCTCTAGTCACTGTGGCTAAGACTAACGGTGGAGTGCGGATTACTACCGACTTGTCTAAGCTTAACAGCCAGGTGTCCCATCCCGCCCACCCTTCACCCACACCTTTTGCAGCTATACGGAGTGTGGATCCGAAGGTACGGCACTTCTCGACGATGGACGCCCTCTGTGGTTACTGGTAGATCCCACTGAAGAAGGAGGATCAGCCACTGACCACTTTCATCAGGCCTTATGGACGCTTCCGCTACTGCCGTGGCCCTATGGGATTCGCTGCTACGGGGGACACCTTCTGTCTCCGTGGTTGTCGCGATCCCACTACTCTTTATACTTGGGGAGTGAATCCTACCCCAAGTTATTAACAAATAAAGGTACAAACAGGGAACACGGCAATAATTATCTCCACCAAATACCTACTCAACTAAATGTACTTGAAAAAGTAAGAACAGTTGAAATAAGTGAATTACAAAATGGAAGATAATTAATTAATTCAATTTATGTTCTAAAGGGAGTAATGCCTAGCAAACATGAATTTAAGTGAATAAGTAATTGTATAATAAAATAAGAGTGATGCCGGAAGGGCGAAACTATACTGTAAGGAGTTAGACCAAACAAATATTACTTAACATTACTATATTACACAAGACATACGAAATATATATATACAACAATCAATACAAAATGATTATCCCTACCAAACAGGAGATACCTACCACCAGGATCCCTTCCTAGGCCTAACTAAACGTGTCACTA
>NW_024752719.1:0-11115 GCF_018991925.1 Homarus americanus
CTAGAAGTTACGTATTGCCGCATGAGGCATGACGATGCAAGCGGATCTCACAGCAAATATGTTGAGGGGAAATTTGCCACGACGTCACGGTGGAACCGACCCGTGGACGTCAGTGCCTGGGCGATTCTGACCAGAAATTTTGTTTTTGACATCAGAATATTTGACCCCATGGCCACACATGTTATCGTGACCTGCCTCTGGCGGCTACAAGAACGAGAATGACCAGAACACACAGTGAGTGATCAAAGCAGCTTCACCTCTGGTAAGCTGCTGGACAAAATACAAGATAGAGCAGTGTTTAATGGTAGACAGCTATGGCCCTGGAAGCCATGTCGTGGCCTGGGTTGAGGTGTCGCCTACCCTCCCTCTGCTGTGAACAACAAGATCTTCGCCCTTAAGTCAACAAAGCCGCCAAAAACAACCTCATAGATCTGCGGGTTTAACTAACTCGGCTGGAGGTGCAGACCATTGTAGTAGGATATTTACGTTAAAAAGATATTACTAACATTAATAGTTGTTGTTTTTGCTAACATTGTTTAATTTATGTGTGAAAAGTGACAACAATTACTAACATTAATTTGCTTAATTATGTGGAAAACTCAGGTTATTATGTGTGACCTGGTTATTCACGCCAACGGTTCATTGGTGATCAGGTTTTTAAAGGCCCTGTCTGGCGATCAGGATTCATGGGGTGCGGGGTTGAAGAAAATATGACTCGACGTTTAATTCTCAACACAGACTCCAATACTGAGTTTAATACTGAGCTTTAACACGAAATTTCAAGACGAATTATTACCGAAATTAACAATGAAATTTTTCACGAACTTTAATACCGAACCAACATCACTTTAACACTAAAAACAACAATGAACTCACATCACCCACTCTCACACACGTCTGCCCTGCCCTCCTTTCTCTCCATTCACACTTCCCCCTCGAAATAGAATACCTCACCCCTCCCTCACCCCCCTACTACCCCTTCTCTAGAAAGTGGTCAGAGGTGAGTGAGAGAGTACGTAATTAACTTTTTCACCATTCAGGTCAGCAGCACTCCCTACCACGTACGATAAAGCCTGGCGTGTAGTGGTGGGAGGGGTGTGGTGGTGGAGGTGGTGGGAGGGGGTGGTGGTGGTGGAGGGTGGTATGGTGGTGGGAGGGGTGGTGGAGGTGGAGGAGGTGGTGGAGGTGGTGGTGGGAGGGGTGTGTAGTGGAGGTGCAGGGGTGGTGGTGGTGAGGTGGTGGTGGTGGAGGGGTGTGGAGGTGGTGGAGGAGGTGGTGGAGGGGGTGGGAGGAGGGTGGTGAGGGTGGGTGGTGGAAGGTGGGTGGGGTGTGGTGGGTGAGGTGGTAGCAGGGAGGGGTGGGTGGGTGGGAGGGGTGTGGTGGTGGTGGAGGGGTGGAGGAGGGTGGAGGGGTGGGAGGGTGGTGGGAGGGGTGGTGGAGGGGTGGTGGGTGGAGGGGTGGTGGTGGAGGAGGTGCAGTGGTGGTGGGTGGGTGGGAGGAGGAGTGGGTGGTGGAGGGTGGTGGTGAGAGGGTGTGGTAGTGGTGGTGGAGGGGTGTGGTAGTGGTGGTAGAGGGTGGTAGGGTGGTGGGAGGGTGGTGTAGGGTGAGGTGGTGGTGGAGGGTGTGGCGTGGTGGTGGGAGGGTGTGGTGGTGATGGAGGAGGGGTGTGGTGGGTGGTGGAGGGTGTGGTGATGGGAGGGGTGGTGGAGGGGTGGTGGGTGGGAGGGTGGTGGTGGAGGGTGGTGGTGGGAGGGGTGTGTGGGAGGGGTGTGGTGGGTGGAGGGGTGTGGTGGTGAGGTGGGTGGTGGAGGGGTGGTGGTGGAGGGGTGTGGGTGTGGAGGGGTGGTGGTGGGTGGAGGGGTGTGGTGGTGGTGGAGGGTGGTGGTGGTGGAGGGTGTGGTGGTGGTAGGTGGGGTGTGGTGGGTGAGGGTGGAGGGGTGTGGTGGTGTGGAGGTGGTGGTGGGAGGGGTGTGGTGGTGGAGGGTGGTGGTGGTGGAGGGGTGTGGTGGTGGTGGTGGAGGTGGTGGTGGTGGAGGGTGTGGTGGTGAGGGTAGTGGGGGAGGGGTGGTGGGAGGTGGGGGTGGAGGGGTGGTGGTGGGAGGTGGTAGGAGGGTGGTGGTGGAGGGGTGGTGGGAGGTGGTGGGTGGGAGGTGGGTGGGAGAGTGTGGTGGTGGAGGTGTGGTGGTGGTGGAGGTGGTGGGAGGAGGGTGGAGGGGTGGGTGGTGGAGGGTGGGTAGGAGGTGTGGTAGTGGTGTGAGGGTGGTGGAAGGGAGGTGTGGTGGTGGAGGGATGGTGGTGGGAGGGTGGTAGTGGTGGGAGGGTGGGTAGTGGTGGTGGGAGGTTGAAGTGGTGGTGGAGGGTGTGCAGTGGTGGGTGGAGGGTGTGGTAGAGGGGTGTGAGTGGTGGTGGGAGGGGTAGTGGTGGTGGAGGTGGTGAGGGTGTGGGTGTGGTGGGAGGGGTGGTGGGAGGGTGGGTAGTGGGAGGGTGGTGGTGGGAGGGGTGGTGGTGGGTGGAGGGTGTGGTGTGGTGGGAGGTAGGGAGGGGTGTGGGTGGTGGTGGTGGGAGGGTGGTAGGAGGGGTGGTGGGTGGGTGAGGTGGTGGGAGGTGTGGTGAAGGGAGGGGTGGGTGGGAGGGGTGGTGGTGGAGGGTGGGTGGTGGGAGGGGTGTGGTGGTGGAGGGGTGTGGTGGTGAGGGGTGGGTGGTGGAGGGGTGGTGGTGGAGGGTGTGGTGGTGGAGGGTGGTGGTGGGAGGTGTGGTGGGAGGGTGTGGTGGTGGAGGGTGGTGGGAGGGGTGGGTGGGAGGGGTGTGTGGTGGTGGAGGGGTGGAGGTGTGGGTGGTGGGAGGAGGTGTGGGTGGGTGGTGGTGGAGGGGTGTGGTGGTGGAGTGTGGTGGGTGGTGGAGGGTGGTGGAGGGGTGTGGTGGTGGAGGGTGGTGGTGGTGGGTGGTGGAGGGTGTGGTGGTGGGAGGGTGGTAGTGGTGTGGTGGAGGGGTGGTAGTGGTGGGTGGAGGTGGTGGTGGAGGTGGTGGTGGAGGGGTGTAGTGGTGGTGGAGGGGTGTGGTGGTGGAGGGTGGTGGGTGGAGGGGTGTGGTGGTGGAGGGTGTGGTGGTGGAGGTGGTGGTGTGGAGGGTGTGGTGGTGGTGGAGGGGTGTGGGTAGGAGGGTGTGGTGGTGGGAGGGGTGGTGGGAGGTGGTGGTGGAGGGTGTGGTGGTGGAGGGTGGTGGAGGGGTGGGAGGTGGTGGTGGAGGGTGGTGGTGGTGGTGGGAGGTGTGGTGGTGGCAGGAGGGTGGTGGAGGGTGTGGTGGTGGAGGGGTGTGGGTGGGAGGGTGTAGTGGTGGAGGGGTGGGTGGAGGGGTGTGGTGGTGGTGGTGGAGGGTGGTGGTGGTGGGAGGGGTGGGTGTGGGAGGTGTGGTGGTGGTGGAGGGTGGTGGTGGAGGGGTGGTGGTGGGTGTGTGGTGGAGGGGTGGTGGTGGTGGAGGGTGTGGTGGTGGTGCTGGAGGGGTGGTGGTGGGAGGGGTGTGGTAGTGGTGGTGGGAGGGTGTGGTGGTGGTGGTGGAGGGGTGGTGGTGGTGGAGGGTGTGAGGGTGTGGAGGTAGGGAGAGGGGTGTGGAGGTGGTGGAGGGGTGGTGGTGGAGGGGGTGGTGGTGGTGGTGGTGGTGGGTGGTGGAGGGTGTGTAGTGGTGGTGGAGGGGTGTGGTGGTGGTGGAGGGTGGTGGTGGTGGTGGAGGTGTGGTGGTGGTGGAGGGTGGTGGTGGTGGGTGGTGGTGGGTGTGTGGTGGGTGGTGGTGGGTGTGGTGGAGGGTGGTGGTGGGGTGGTGGTGGAGGGGTGTGGTGGTGGTGGTGGGGTGGAGAGTGGAGTGGGTGGTGGAGGTGGAGGGTGGTGGTGGGGTGGGTGGTGGTGGTGGGTGGGTGGGAGGGTGTGGTGGTGGGTGAGGGTGGCAGTCTCTCTCACCTCACTCTGTACACAAAGTGAAAGGAGGAGGAGGAGGAGGAAGGGAGGGCAGCACGGGGTCATTACTGAAAGAGAAAGACTGCCCCAGGCTAAACACACACGCACACAACACACACACACACACACAACAACACACACAAACACACACACACACACACACACACACACCAAACACACAAACACACACACACACACACACACACACACACACACACACACACACACACACACACACACACACACACACACACACACACACACACACACACACACACACACACACACACACACACACACACACACACAACAAAACACACACAAAACCAAGAAGCCAACACACTGACCCTTTCGACTCTCACTGACCATCACCACGGCCTCATCTGCAAATTTGGTAAGAAGCTTCTACATCATCCCCGACACCGGCCCCTACTACCACCTGAGATCCCCTGTCCGAGAATTGCTGTTCGACACCACAACCGCATCCAGCCCATACGTGCACGAACTGATCGCTATAAGAACAGCCCAGTCCCAACCATTGTGAAAATTATCAATAACTTGTAATAAACCAGTGTATTCACTCCCAGTAAATACTGTACTACTTCTTGCACTGTCACTGTGTTGAAATGCCCTGTAGTTTGAGCTTCTCTCCATCTAGTTATAATATATCTTATTTGTATCACTTATATGACTTGTATATTATTTGTAAATCGAATCCCATTCCTCAATTATGTAACTGTATATTTTCAACCTTCTGCCTGCTATGCTCTTTCAATAAATCGTTTATTATTATTATTATTATTATTATTATTATTATTATTATTATTACACACACACACACACTCCAAACTCTCCACGACCCCAATTGACCTCCCAATCAAAATATACAAGGAGTTTGCAGTCGAACTTGCCACCCCCTTCTGTTCTATTATTAATGCATCCCTCAGACAAAGCAAATGCCCTAATGAATGGAAAACTGCATTTGTCACCCCCATTCCCAAGGTCACCACCCCACAGTCCCCTAACGACCTCAGGCCAGTTGCCATTACCCCCATACCCAGTCTACTTTGTGAGGACTTTGTTTTTGAGTGGGCATTTGCCAGAATCTATCAGTCAATTGATCCACAGCAATTTGGCAATATGAGGACCTCTACATCACACTGCTTGGTGAGCTTTCTGGATTTTCTGCACAAAAACTTGCAGAAATGTAAGAAATAACTAGCCGTTGCCCTTGTTGACTTCAGGAAGGCCTTTGACCTTGTTGATCACTGCAGACACTGCACTGTTATCGACAAGGCCATTGCACTAGGGCTGCCCACCAACCTGGTCTCATGGCTCAATGATTTCTTGAGTGGACGTCGCCAGGCAGTGAGGTATCAGGGCTCGGTCTCCACATTCCAACACCTCACCTGCGGTGTTCCCCAGGGGACCAAGATGGGACCACTGTGCTTCCTCATCCTGATCAACGACGCTCTATCGGACACTCCTCACAGGTGGAAGTACGTGGATGACTGCACTGTGGGGGTTTCAGTGGACAACACCGCACCAGACTACTCATCGCTCCAAGGCACCCTGGACAGGCTACAGGCATGGACTACGGAGAACAAGGTCACCATCAACCACACCAAAACCGTAGTCATGCACATCAATACCGCCACCACTCCAGTGCAAGCCCCAGCAGTCACAGTGGGTGCCCATCCTCTCCAGCTGGTGCAGTCTGCCAAACTCCTGGGTGTAACTATAGACAACAAACTTGACTGGAAGGCCCATGTAAATAACACAGTCAAGGCAGCCTCGTACCATCTCTACATGCTACGACGACTTAGGTCACTTGGGACACCCACGCCAGAGCTGAGGACCATCTACAACGCCTTTATTCTCCCCAAACTAACGTATGTGTCACCAGCCTGGTCGTCTTCTCTCAACTCCACCCAACAACGTCAGCTAGAGAAGGTACAGAAAAGGGCCTGCAGAATCATGCTCGGCGCAGAATACACCGGCTACACCAACGCTCTCTCCACCCGGGAAATGCCATCCCTCAGTGACCTCCACCACCAAGCACTGGAAAGGTTTGGCAGCCAACTAATGCACCATCCTCGCCATCGCCACCTCCTGCCACCGGCAGTCCCCCACCCACCTCGCGCAGTCTGCCACTACAACAAAATTCAGCCCATAAGAGCCGGCACCGATAGATATAAGAATAGCACCATCCCATCTATTGTTAAAATAATAAACAACTCCTAATTTATGTACTGTACAGCCCTGTAAATGTATTCAATGCATATTATATCATTATGTATAAATCAAATGTAAGTCTGTATATTTTCAGCCACCGGCTGCAACTCTATTAATAAACCGCTTATTATTATTATTATTACACACACAGAACACACACACACACATAGAACACACACACAGACACAGAACACACACAAAGAACACACACACACACACAAACACACAAAGAACACACACACACGCACATACACACAGAACACACACACTCACACATAGAACAATAACACAAAGAACACACACACACACACGCACATACACACAGAACACACACACACACAAACACACAAAGAACACACACACACACACGCACATACACACAGAACACACACACCACACAAACACACAAAGAACACACACACACACACACACACACAAACACACACACACACACACACACATCATTGAAGAATATATACACACACACACATAGCACACACACCCACCCACCCACACACACCCACAAGGCATCACCTCCAGCCCTCAGCACTAGGAGCGCTGCGGAGGCGGTGTTATGCTTGCTTGGGTAGTGTAACACCTGCCTGATTTCACACCGGTTAGTAGTGTGTGTGTGTGTGTGTGTGTGTGTGTGTGTGTGTGTGTGTGTGTGTGTGTGTGTTCTGTGTATGCGTGTTTTTTTTTTTATTGGGCACTCCCCTACATCCTTGTGTAAGGTGAAGCGCTGAAGCGTTTACAGTGCCCAACAGGGAAGCATGCTGAGTTCATGCTTGCCTTTATGTCTCATGAGTTAAGGGAGTAGAAGCCTGAAGAGTCAGGGGCGTAGAAGCCTGAAGCGTCAAGGGCGTAGAAGTCTGAAGAGTCAAGGGCGTAGAAGCCTGAAGAGTCAGTGGTTTATGTCATCAAGTTATTGGAAGCTCCAACAACTTGTCCCTGAATATGAATTCGCAACTTTCGATTTACACCAGGTACCTACTTTACTGCTAGGTTAACAGGCACTAATGGGGGCTAGGAAGTAAGTCCAAACAACTTCCACCGGCCCGGGAATCGAACCCGTGACATCTTGCTTGCGAGGCAAGAGCGATACCGCTTCTACCACCGCCCCCCGTGTGTGTGTGGGGCCTCCGGGTCACTGAGGTGAAGGTAAACAAATGATGGTGACGTTAAAGGGCAAACGATAATGACGTCACAAAGGTAAACAGATGATGAAGATAAACAAAGAAGAATATGACGCAACAAAGTAAACAAATGATGACGCAACAGAGATAAACAAATGATGACGCAACAGAGATAAACAAATGATGATGTAACAGAGATAAACAAATGATGACGCAACAGAGATAAACAAATGATGATGTAACAGAGATAAACAAATGATGACGCAACAGAGATAAACAAATGATGACGCAACAGAGATAAACAAATGATGACGTAACAGAGATAAACAAATGATGACGCAACAGAGATAAACAAATGATGACGTAACAGAGATAAACAAAATGATGACGCAAACAGAGATAAAACAAATGATGATGCAACAGAGATTAAACAAATGATGACGCAACAGAGATAAACAAATGATGATGTAACAGAGATAAACAAATGATGACGCAACAGAGATAAACAAATGATGACGCAACAGAGATAAACAAATGATGACGTAACAGAGATAAACAAATGATGACGCAACAGAGATAAACAAATGATGACGCAACAGAGATAAACAAATGATGACGCAACAGAGATAAACAAATGATGACGCAACAGAGATAAACAAAGATGACGCAACAGAGATAAACAAATGATGACGCAACAGAGATAAACAAATGATGATGTAACAGAGATAAACAAATGATGACGCAACAGAGATAAACAAATGATGACGAACAGAGATAAACAAATGATGACGCAACAGAGATAAACAAAGATACCAACAGAGATAAACAATGATAGTAACAGAGATAAACAAATGATGACGCAACAGAGATAAACAAATGATGATGTAACAGATAAACAATGATGACGCAAACAGAGATAAACAAATGATGATGTAACAGAGATAAACAAATGATGACGCAACAGAGATAAACAATGATGATGTAACAGAGATAACAAATGATGACGCAACAGAGATAAACAAATAGATGTAACAGAGATAAAAACAAATGATGATGTACAGAGATAAACAAATGATGATGTAACAGAGATAAAACAAATGATGACGAACAGAGATAAACAAATATAGATAAACAAATGATGACGCAACAGAGATAAACAAATGATGACGCAACAGAGATAAAAACAAATGATGACGCAACAGAGATAAACAAATGATGACGTAACAGAGATAAACAAATGATGACGAACAGAGATAAACAAATGATGATGTAACAGAGATAAAACAAATGATGACGCAACAGAGATAAAACAAATGATGACGTAACAGAGATAAAAAAATGATGACGCAACAGAGATAAACAAATGATGATGTAACAGAGATAAACAAATGATGACGCAACAGAGATAAACAAATGATGATGTAACAGAGATAAAAAATGATGACGCAACAGAGATAAACAAATGATGACGCAACAGAGATAAACAAATGATGACGCAACAGAGATAAACAAATGATGACGCAACAGAGATAAACAAATGATGATGTAACAGAGATAAACAAATGATGATGCAACACAGAGATAAACAAATGATGACGAAACAGAGATAAACAAATGATGACGCAACAGAGATAAACAAATGATGACGCAACAGAGATAAACAAATGATGATGTAACAGAGATAAACAAATGATGATAACAGAGATAAACAAATGATGACGCAACAGAGATAAACAAATGATGACGAACAGGATAAACAATGATGACGCAACAGAGATAAACAAATGATGATGTAACAGAGATAAACAAATGATGATGTAACAGAGATAAACAAATGATGATGTAACAGAGATAAACAAATGATGATGTAACAGAGATAAACAAAATGATGACGCAAACAGAGATAAACAAATGATGATGTAACAGAGATAAACAAATGATGACGCAACAGAGATAAACAAATGATGATGTAACAGAGATAAACAAATGATGACGCAACAGAGATAAACAAATGATGACGCAAAGAGATAAACAAATGATGACGCAACAGAGATAAACAAATGATGATGTAACAGAGAATAAACAAATGATGATGTAACAGAGATAAACAAATGATGATGTAACAGATAAAACAAATGATGATGCAACAGATAAACAAATGATGACGTAACAGAGATAAACAAATGATGATGTAACAGAGATAAACAATGATGATGTAACAGAGATAAACAAATGATGACGAAACAGAGATAAACAAATATGACGCAACAGAGATAAACAAATGATGACGCAACAGAGATAAACAAATGATGATGTAACAGAGATAAACAAATGATGACGCAACAGAGATAAACAAATGATGACGCAACAGATAAACAAATGACAACAGAGATAAACAAATGATGACGCAACAGAGATAAACAAATGATGACGCAACAGAGATAAAACAAATGATGACGCAACAGAGATAAACAAATGATGACGTAACAGAGAATAAACAAATGATGATGTAACAGAGATAAACAAATGATGATGTAACAGAGATAAACAAATGATGAGTAAAGATAAACAAATGATGATGTAACAGAGATAAACAAATGATGATGTAACAGAGATAAACAAATGATGACGCAACAGAGATAAACAAATGATGACGCAACAGAGATAAACAAATGATGACACAACAGAGATAAACAAATGATGACGAACAGAGATAAACAAATGATGACGCAACAGAGATAAACAAATGATGACGTAACAGAGATAAACAAATGATGACGCAACAGAGATAAACAAATGATGACGTAACAGAGATAAACAAATGATGATGTAACAGAGATAAACAAATGATGATGTAACAGAGATAAACAAATGATGATGTAACAGAGATAAAAAAATGATGATGTAACAGAGATAAACAAATGATGACGCAACAGAGATAAACAAATGATGACGCAACAGAGATAAACAAATGATGATGTAACAGAGATAAACAAAATGATGATGTAACAGAGATAAACAA
Organism: Homarus americanus; assembly: GCF_018991925.1. Taxonomy (NCBI): domain Eukaryota; kingdom Metazoa; phylum Arthropoda; class Malacostraca; order Decapoda; family Nephropidae; genus Homarus; species Homarus americanus. The sequence goes on from NW_024752719.1 coordinate 10,341, forward strand.
ATGATGATGTAACAGAGATAAACAAATGATGATGTAACAGAGATAAACAAATGATGACGAACAGAGATAAACAAATGATGACGCAACAGAGATAAACAAATGATGACACAACAGAGATAAACAAATGATGACGCAACAGAGATAAACAAATGATGACGCAACAGAGATAAACAAATGATGACGCAACAGAGATAAACAAATGATGATGTAACAGAGATAAACAAAGATGACAAATGAGGTAAAGTCTTGAGGTATTAAGAGAAGAAGAATAATGAAGTAACAAGAGAGAGTAACTAGTTGTTATACTTTAACAGACCAGGACAGACACACCAAGACACTTTACCTGTGGAGAGAAGAAAGCTGGTTAGAGACAGTCATGAGACACACACACTACCACCTGAGATCCCCGTCCGAGAATTGCTGTTCGACACCACAACCGCATCCAGCCCATACGCAGTAACGAACTGATCGCTATAAGAACAGCCCAGTCCCAACCATTGTAAAATTATCAATAATATAATAAATCAGTGTATTCACTCCCAGTAAACACTGCTCCTACACTGTCACTATGTTGAAATGAACTGTAGTTTGAGCTGATCCCCATCTAAGTTAATTATAGTCTTATTTATGTCACTATGTCACTTGTATATTATTTGTAATTCGTAACCCATTCCCCAAATATGTAACTGTATATTTTCAGCCTTTGGCTACAAGCCTTTCAATAAACCGTAATTATTATATATATTACACACACACACACACACACACACACAGC
>NW_024752720.1:0-12688 GCF_018991925.1 Homarus americanus
CAGGAGGAGGTGTAGGTCCAGCATCCAGGGTAGACAAGACCACACAGGGAGAGGGAGGGTGTGGGTCAACATCTAGAAATTGAACAAAGACCACACAGGAGGGAGGTGTAGGTCCAGCATCCAGGGTGAACAAAGACCACACACAGGAGGGGAGTGTAGGTCAGCATCGGGGTGAACAAGGCCCCCACAGGAGGAGAGGGAGGGGTGTAGGTCCAGCATCAGGGTGAACAAGACAACACAGGAGGGAGGGTGTAGGTCCAGCATCAGGGTGAACAAGACCACACAAAAGGGAGGGCGTAGGTCCAGCATCAGGGTGAACAAGACCACACAGGAGGGAGGGTATAGGTCCAGCATCAGGGAGAACAAGACCACACAGGAGGGAGGGTGTAGGTCCAGCATCAGGGAGAACAAGACCACACAGGAGGGAGGGTGTAGGTCCAGCATCAGGGTGAACAAGACCACACAGGAGGGAGGGTGTAGGTCCAGCATCAGGGTGAACAAGACGACAAAGGAGGGAGGGCGTAGGTCCAGCATCAGGGTGAACAAGACGACACAGGAGGGAGGGTGTAGGTCCAGCAGGAGGGTGAACAAGACCACACAGGAGGGAGGGTGTAGGTCCAGCATCAGGGTGAACAAGACGACACAGGAGGGAGGGTGTAGGTCCAGCATCAGGGAGAACAAGACCACACAGGAGGGAGGGTGCAGTTCCAGCATCAGGGTGAACAAGACAACACAGGAGGGAGGGTGTAGGTCCAGCATCAGGGTGAACAAGACCACACAGGAGGGAGGGTGTAGGTCCAGCATCAGGGTGAACAAGACGACACAGGAGGGAGGGTGTAGGTCCAGCATCAGGGAGAACAAGACGACACAGGAGGGAGGGCGTAGGTCCAGCATCAGGGTGAACAAGACGACACAGGAGGGAGGGTGTAGGTCCAGCATCAGGGTGAACAAGACCACACAGGAGGGAGGGTGTAGGTCCAGCATCAGGGTGAACAAGACCACACAGGAGGGAGGGTGTAGGTCCAGCATCAGGGTGAACAAGACACAGGAGGGAGGGTGTAGGTCCAGCATCAGGGTGAACAAGACGACACAGGAGGGAGGGTCTAGGTCCAACATCAGGGTGAACAAGACCACACAGGAGGGAGGGTGTAGGTCCAGCATCAGGGTGAACAAGACGACACAGGAGGGAGGGTGTAGGTCCAGCATCAGGGTGAACAAGACCACACAGGAGGGAGGGTGTAAGTCCAGCAGGAGGGAGAACAAGACCACACAGGAGGGAGGGCGTAGGTCCAGCATCAGGGTGAACAAGGCGACACAGGACGGAGGGTGTAGGTCCAGCATCAGGGTGAACAAGACACAGGAGGGAGGGTGTAGGTCCAGCAGGAGGGAGAACAAGACCACACAGGAGGGAGGGTGTAGGTCCAGCATCAGGGTGAACAAGACGACACAGGAGGGAGGGTGTAGGTCCAGCATCAGGGAGAACAAGACGACACAGGAGGGAGGGTGTGGAGTCCAGCATCAGGAGATCGAACAAGACGACACAGGAGAGGCTGTGGGTCCAGCATCTGGGTGAACAAGACCACAGGAGAGGGAGGTGTGGGTCCAGCATCAGGGTGAACAAGACCACACACACAGGAGGAGGTGTAGGTCCATATCAGGAGTGAACTCAGACGACACAGGAGGAGGTGTGGGTCAGCATCAGGGTGAACAAGACGACACAGGAGGAGGGAGGGCGTAGGTCCAGCATCCAGAATTGAACAGACGACACAGGAGGAGGAGGCTGTGGGTCAGCATCAGGAGTGGTCAAGACGACACGGGAGGAGGGTGTAGGTCAGCATCAGGAGTAGACAAGACCACACAGGAGGGAGGGCGTAGGTCCAGCATCAGGGTGAACAGAGTCACACTGGGCAGGGTGTAGGTCCAGCAGGAGAGAACAAGACCACAGGAGGGAGGGCGTGGGTCCAGCATCAGGGTGAAACAAGACGACCTTACAAAGGGAGAGTGTGGTTTAAACATAAGGAGAACTCAGAACCACACAGGAGGGAGGGCGTAGGTCCAGCATCAGGGTGAACAAGACGACACAAAAGGGTGAGTGTAGGTTCAGCATCAGGGTGAACAAGACGACACAAAAGGGAGAGTGTAGGTTCAGCATCAGGGAGAACAAGACCACACAGGAGGGAGGGCGTAGGTCCAGCAACAGGGTGAACAAGACCACACAAGAGGGAGGGTGTAGGTCCACCATCAGGGTGAACAAGACCACACAAAAGGGAGAGTGTAGGTTCAGCATCAGGGAGAACAAGACCACACAGGAGGGAGGGCGTAGGTCCAGCATCAGGGTGAACAAGACGACACAAAAGGGAGAGTGTAGGTTCAGCATCAGGATGAACAAGACGACACAAAAGGGAGAGTGTAGGTTCAGCATCAGGGAGAACAAGACCACACAGGAGGGAGGGCGTAGGTCCAGCATCAGGGTGAACAAGACGACACAAAAGGGAGAATGTAGGTTCAGCATCAGGGTGAACAAGACGACACAAAGGAGAGTGTGGAACAGCCAGGAGAACAAATTCACACACAGGAAGGGAGGGTGTAGGTCCAGCATCAGAGTGTAAACAAAGACGGTGACACAAAAGGGAGAAGTGTGGAGGTCCAGCATCAGGGTGAACAAGACGACACAAAAGGGAGAGTGTAGGTTCAGCATCAGGATGAACAAGACGACACAAAAGGGAGAGTGTAGGTTCAGCATCAGGGTGAACAAGACGACACAAAAGGGAGAGTGTAGGTCCAGCATCAGGGTGAACAAGACGACACAAAAGGGAGGGTGTAGGTTCAGCATCAGGGAGAACAAGACGACACAAAAGGGAGAGTGTAGGTTCAGCATCAGGGTGAACAAGACGACACAAAAGGGAGGGTGTAGGTTCAGCATCAGGGTGAACAAGACGACACAAAAGTGAGGGTGTAGGTTCAGCATCAGGGAGAACAAGACCACACAGGAGGGAGGGCGTAGGTCCAGCAGGAGGGAGAACAAGACCACACAGGAGGGAGGGTGTAGGTCCAGCATCAGGGTGAACAAGACCACACAGGAGGGAGGGCGTAGGTCCAGCAGGAGGATGAACAAGACCACACTACCCCTTCCTGTTCGTGGTGGTGGGACATGTGTGTGGGAGCTCTGTGTAATGGGTGGTTAACGAAAACTAATCGAACAAACTTACCTCAATAAATATGGTGCTGTACTATCCACGATGACGACCACTGATTCACCAAACTGGCCTTTAACACAACAGTAACTGGATCAATCATCTGTAAAGAAAATAAAACTAAATATTCGTCCATTGTCTGTCCTCAGGTTTTGGTACGAGCATTGTATTTTGACGTTTTTCGTTTACTCAAATCTGACCTTAAAGGTTTATACAAAAACATTATATTCATTTTTAACAAGCTGCTAATTTACAAAAAAATGGAGATTAAATTTGAGTAAAACGCCAAAAATACACAACAAAAAACATTGATTTAGCCAAAGGAACCAACCTACCTAACCTATAAGGAGGAGACTACTACGTGGGGATATCCTGGGGTAAACATGGCGGGAACCTATGGACCAATATTAACAATAATATTACGAGTAACAAACACTTGCTGTAACATACAAGACCAAAACATACACCAAGTATGAGGAACGTTACTGAAACATAAGCCAAAATAGTAATGTATTATCTAAAGTAATTAGTCGATGTGATTAAGAGCGTTAACGACCATTAACTTACGCTTGTTCACAATAGATTTACTCGTGTATCTTAATATTTTGTAAAGTATTTCCGTTTAAAATAAATCTGCACAAATAAATAACTTTAATATAACGACCTTTACACAATATAAATTTAACCACTTAAATACACTAAAAATAACACTTACTGTAGTACACTTTATAAACAGCGTCTGTCAAGTGAGAGAGACGACTGACAACACCTCCACCGTCCGTGTCTGTATTGGCACTGAAGCTCCACGTGTCAGTCAATCGCATCTGTTTAGTCTTCTTCCCCCAAAAAGTTTATCAGAATAAGGAAACAATTAAAGTAAATCCAAACTTAATCGAACATACAAGATTTAATAGCCTACAAATTTTAGGGTAAATTAATTTATATCGTAATGAAGAAATACTTTTGTAGAAAAGACGGGAAAGTTACCATCTATATCGATAAACAAAATGTGATGTTTTAGATCAGCCTGACCTGACCCGTTACTATACGAGAAACATTTTAAACATGGAATTACTCATTGTCACGTTTGTTTGGATTTGAGTTTCGCCCTTAAGATGATGTAAACAAACCATAGTATATGTAAACAAGCCATAGTATATGTAAACAAACCATAGTAAATGTAAACAAAGCAGACGACGCACAGTACCTGCCATCTATTGAGCCGACCCAGCAATTAATGATCACAGCGATTCGTTTAGTTTTCCTGATTTACTTAATTATATCATAAAAAATACTTTATTACTAACACATTTACTTTAATCTAATAATAATATAATACTTTTAACTAAACCACTAACTCCAGCAAACCTTTCGTGGAGAAATATAAACGAAATTCTTCCCGACTACAATAATGGTAGTTACCGTACCTTACTGGGTGGTTACCACTGATTAGTTATAGATAGATAGATAGATAGATAAATAGATAGATAATTCCAGGCGCTCTAATCTCTCAGGGTAGCCGAGGTGCCTTAGTGCAGGCACCAGTCTGGTGGCCCTCCTTTGGACATTTTCAATCATCTGACAGTCCCTAGCATATCTCGGGGACCAGACGGGGTGACAGTACTCCAGATGGGGAAGCGCTTCACTCTTGAAAATCGTCTTGATAACTGAAGGACCTTCTTATAAGACCCAATAAATTATTGGCCTGATTTACCTTCTTCTCGCAATGGCCCAAGAACTTCAGTTCATTGTCAAAATACACACCCCCCTTAGGGGGTGGAATCCTGCCGTTGTTTAGGGCAATATCATATCATCTTCCCGGGCGAGATCCTACCTTATTCTGGCGCAGAATCCTACCGTTTTCTGTCGTAGAATCCTACCGTATTCTTGCGCAGAATCCTACCGTCATCTGGTGTGGAATCCTACCCTATTCTGGGGCGGAATCATGCCGTATTCTGAGGCGGAATCCTACCGTATTACGGGCGGAATCCTAGCCTATTCTAGGGCGGAATCCTAGCCTATTCTGGGGCGGAATCCTAGCCTATTCTGGGGCGGAATCCTACCCAATTCTTGTGCAGAACCCTACCATCTTCTGAGGCGGGATCCTACCGTATTCTGTGGCAGAATCCCACCGTCTTCTGGGGCGGGTTCCTACCATCTTCTAGGGCGGTACCCTATTGTATTCAGGCGCAGAATCCTACCGTATTCTGTGGCAGAATTCTACAGTATTCTGGAGCGAAATTCTACCGTATTCTGGGCGGAATGCGAGCGTTTTCTGGGGCAAAATCTTACCGTCTTTGGGGACAGAATCTTACCGTCTGCTGGCACAGAATCTTACCGTTTTCTGGAGCGATATCCTACCGTCTCTTTGGGCAGAATGCTAGCGTATTCTGGGACGGAATCCTACCTAATTCTGAGGCGGAATCCTACTGTCTTCTTGGGCGGATTCTTACCGTTTTCTCGGGTAAAATTCAACCGTCTTTGGGGACTAAATCCTACTGTCTTCTGGGCCGATTACTACCATCTTCGAAGGCGGAATCCTACCATATTCTCACGCAGAATCCTACCGTATACTGGGGCAGAATTCTACCGTATTCTGGGGCAGAATTCTACCGTATTCTGGAGAGGAATCCTACTGTATTGAGAGCGGAATCCGAACGTTTTCTGGGGCACAATCTTACCGTCTTTGGGGACAGAATCCTACCATGTGCTGGCGCAGAATCCGACCGCTTTATGGAGCGATATCCTACCGTCTCCTTGGGCAAAATCCTACCATATTCTGGGGCGGAATCTTACCCTATTCTGGGACGGATTCCTTGCGTCTCTTGGGGCAGAATCCTACCATATTCAGGGGACAGAAAACTTTAAAGTTAGTTTACCGCCATTTAAAAATACTTTAAGGTAATTTAAACTTAGTTCAACATCTAGTATAACAAAGGTCCCTGATCGAGTATAACAAAGGCCCCTGATCGAGTATAACAAAGGCTCCTGATCGAGTATAACAAAGGCCCCTGATCGAGTATAACAAAGGCCCCTGATCGAGAAAAACAAAGGCCCCTGATCGAGTATAACAAAGGCCCCTGATCGAGAGTATAAAAAGGAGCTGATCAGGTAAAACAAAGACCCCTGAACGAGTACAACAAAGCCCCCTGATCGAGTATAACAAGGCCCCCTGATCGAGTATAACAAAGCCCTTTCATCAGGTATAACAAAGTCCCCTCATCGAATAAAACAAAGTCCCCTGATCTAGTATAACAAAGTCCCCTGGTCGAGTATAACAAATTCCCTTGATCGAGTATAACAAAGGCCCTGATCGAGTATATAAGGCCAGTCAGAGTATAACAAGGCCCCTGATCGAAGTATAACAGAGGCCCCTGATCAGAGTATAACAGGCCCTGATCAGTATAAACAAAGGCTGATCGGCGAGTATAACAAAGGCCCATGGTGAGTATAACAAAGGCCCCTGATCAAGGTATGTAAAAAATTTCGATCAAAAGGTATACAAGGCCCATGAGGCAGGTATAAAGGCCCTGATCAAGGTATAACAAGGCTGATCGAGTATAACAAAAGGCCCTTGATCAGGTATATAAAGGCCCTGATCCCGGAAATTATAACAAGGCCCTGATCGAGTATAACAAAAGGCCCATGATCGAGAGTATATAAAGGCCTGATCGGGTATAACAAGGCCTGATCTGAAATTATGTAAAGGCTAGGTGGTATAACAAAGGCCCATGATCGAGTATAACAAAGGCCCCTGATCGAGTATAACAAATGTAATGAGTGATTGTCAGACCAAAGCTTACAGCCCAGAATTATGTCACATATAACAGCGAGTACACCACAGACCTCGTGGTACCACCGCATTCCAGGTTGACACACCTCAGGTCGACCCTAGGGACTTGACCTGGCCCGCTAATGACGTGAGCCGGTGACCTACAACCGCACCTAGCCAAGACACCTGGCCAGGACCACACCTGCACACAATTATCCAGATCAAACCAGTTTAGTGTTAATTGTTAGAGGTCAGAAGCCGGCTGGGCCGACCCCATATAAAGGCCCTACAGTCCCGTCCACGGGCATTCAACATTCCATATTCTTTGGTCATACTGATTCTCATTCTGGTTGCTGTCATCTCTCTCCCGTTCGGGTCGTCACTCGGTTCACTAAGCAGAGTCACGCACGTCCCCTCCCCAGGTCGGGAGGGAGACTTCCCGACCAGACCCCAGCTAAGCAGAAGCCTCTCGTAGGAGGCAGCCCAGCCAGCATTCACTGGGCCTACGTCAGGGTACACGTGAGTCTTGTCAGAACGTCCTAGGGTGAGTTACCTACTGTGGGAAGTGTATTCATTCAGGTGTGTCCGAGAGTCAGTGTCAAGTAACGTAAAGCATAATGTGTTAGTACCCCGATATAATAGTGATATTAATGTGTCCATGTCATTGAGTGAATTATTAAATAGTTGTATCAAGAGGTGTTTAACAAGTTGTCCCTTTAAGAAGTGATATATGTGTATTGACATACGAGATAAGATAAGCGTAGTGACGCTGTGCAAATAACATCCAGGCCACGCTACCAAGTTTCCTATCTTTACATGCCTACTCTCTATACTCCTATATATATATCTTCCTCTTCTCTGTTTATTTTTGTCGCATTACAATGGTGTCAGCGTACTTAACGTAACTCACGCCTTCCCTCGTTAGCCATAACACCTGGCTCGTTAGTTCAAAAGTGCGTAATAAGAAGTTCCTGCGTAGTAGCGTGAAAAGTGTCCTAGTGTGTCACCGTTACAGCTCAAGTAAATGTCTCTTGTGGTGGTATGTGCGAATTTTTAATAGAAATATGTTCAGTGCTTAACGTAATTTCTCAGTGTCACCCGCTATCTGTGGCATTCTCAGTAGCCCAAGTGCAGTTTGATTGTTGGTCAGTGTTGAATGTAGCCATTGTGTTTCAGTGATGAAAGCGGTGTCTGTACTAACTGTTATAACTTAACATGTCTTTTAACCTACATCCTCCTCCCTGTCCTAATCCTTACCTCACCCTCCTTACCTTTCCTCCCATCCCTGCCCTGCCCTGCCCCGCCCCTCCGTTCCGTGCACCTCCCCGCCCCGCGAAGCCTCGGTTTGGCCCGATCAACCACGCCTCGGCTCCTCCCCACCTCACCCGCAACGCACCAGCCTGGCTGGGCCTGGCCAGCCTCGCCTCGCCCCGCGCCGCCCCGCCTCGCCCCACCCCGCTCGGGTGACCTCACGTCCTTCTGACCCGCCCCGCCGCTTGACCACACTAATCCCCCGTCTTTTGTCCCGTAAGCTGTGTGTTGTTGATGATGGTTAATATAAAGTAATATTGCGATGAATGCAGAGCTTCACTCAGTGTATTTTTATGCTATTATGATTTGTGATGTACTCTTTGACGCGCAGTGATAAATGATATTCAGTGTAGTGCGCAGAGCTTCACTCCCCGACCCAGCCTGATGAGAACATTGTCGTGACGGAAATGATAGCTGCCAAACATTGACCTAACATATAAAGTAAACTTTTTTTTTGCGAATGCACTTCCAACTAATCCATCACCCCTTTAGGATTGTTTCTCTGTCAAATGTCACACACAGTACCACCCATGGCCAGCCGGACGTCAACCACAGTACATACGAGCAGAGAAGAACCAGCATGATGAAAGCAGCGTGATGAATGCAGCTTGATGAAGGCAGCACGAAACCCACCACACACCACGTCACTTCTTTCAAGTCCTCCCTTGGTCTAGGATTAAGAAGATTTTATATTTTTCTACTTTAGGAAGTTAAGGAGTGTGGAATGGATCGCCACACAATGAACCCTGGTGAGCCCAGCCAGGGAGGGATTCACCACTGTGGAAGGTGTAAGACAGGACGGTCTTTGGTCTCGCCGACACTCACGTACGGAGGGCGAGCCCTGGTCCGCGGAACCTGCCTTACAGTCATCTAAGGAGACGACAGCCCAAACAGTGGACCGGCTCATCCCGGCCGGAGAGGGCCGACGGCAGATGAGCAGAAAAATTCGTCTGGAATATGTTGAAAATGATGATGTTGCAGAGAAGAAATACAGATGGAGCAGAAAAATTCGTCTGGAATATGTTGAAAATGATGATGTTGCAGAGAAGAAATGCAGATGAACAGAAAATCGTCTGGAATATGTTGAAAATGATGATGTTGCAGAGAAGAAATACAGATGGAGCAGAAAAATTCGTCTGGAATATGTTGAAAATGATGATGTTGCAGAGAAGAAATGCAGATGAAGCAGAAAAATTCATCTGGAATATGAAAATGAAGATGTATAGAGGAAGAACGCAGATGGGACAGAAAACTCGTCTGGAAGAGTATGGAAACCAGGAGGAAGTGAGAAGAAGTCAGAAGGTGTGGAGAAACGACCTACAAGGTGCGGTATGTGAAGAAAGAAGACAGAAGACAGAAGATGTGCTATGTGAAGAAAGAAGACAGAAGATGTGCTGTCCTGACATCACAAGAAAGCCGATGATGAAGGACCAACCGACTACAGCTGCTGAGCTGCCGCCATCCCCTATTTTTCAGATACCAGCCGGATGGAAGACGTGAGCTATGCCGGACCCAACTAATGTACTGATGTTGTTGATGTATAATAAAAAGATATCAATACCCTAATATGTGAAGTAGGAACATTTTTTGTGTAGTTTGAAGTATTTTCTCTGATTTTGTTGATGTTTACTACAAAGAATGTTTTTTTCAGTCTCACTTTTTTCTATGAGTTCATTTGATCAATGTCTTGGACTATGAAACAAGATGTTGTAGCTATATTACTGACTGAGATGAATTATTATTTTGACATGGGCTGATAAGGAAATGTAACACCTGTTATTGTTTGTAGAATGTGATTTGCAAGGTTGCCTCGGACACTATGCTACATATGAAGGATTTTTTCATTCTATGTTCACTTGCTATGTTTCCTTTTTCTCCTGGCATAGAAGCTTTGATCTTGGCGGGAGGTATAGTGAGCTTTGTCAGATCAAACTAGCGCCAATAGAAAAACATACACCTATGAGATTGTTGTTTGTAAATGTGAGACTATGTTATCGCCCCAGGGATTATCTCTGATACCACACGTGATGTTGCTGTCTATATGTGACATCAGTCTCTGTGATGAAGCTTTGGTCTTGGCGGGAGGTGTAATGATTGATTGTCAGACCAAAGCTTACAGCCCAGAATTATGTCACATATAACAGCGAGTACACCACAGACCTCGTGGTACCACCACATTCCAGGTTGACACACCTCAGGTCGCCCGCTAATGACGTGAGCCGGTGACCTACAACCGCACCTAGCCAAGACACCTGGCCAGGACCACACCTGCACACAATTATCCAGATCAAACCAGTTTAGTGTTAATTGGTAGAGGTCAGAAGCCGGCTGGGCCGACCCCATATAAAGGCCCTACAGTCCCGTCCACGGGCATTCCATATTCGGCACTCGATATTCCATTACCATTCTGGTTATCATTCTGATCCTGGTTGTCATTTGAACATTCTGAGGAGACGCTCATTACTCTGGAGATTCTCAGAGTCAAGCTCGCCCTCTCCCCAGGTCGGGAAGGGGACTTCCCGACCAGACCCCAGCTAAGCAGAAGCCTCTCATAGGAGGCAGCCCAGCCAGCACTCACTGGGCCTACGTCAGGGTACACGTGAGTCTTGTCAGAACGTCCTAGGGTGAGTTACCTACTGTGGGAAGTGTATTCATTCAGGTGTGTCCGAGAGTCAGTGTCAAGTAACGTAAAGCATAATGTGTTAGTACCCCGATATAATAGTGATATTAATGTGTCCATGTCATTGAGTGAATTAATAAATAGTTGTATCAAGAGGTGTTTAACAAGTTGTCCCTTTAAGAAGTGATATATGTGTATTGACATACGAGATAAGATAAGCGTAGTGACGCTGTGCAAATAACATCCAGGCCACGCTACCAAGTTTCCTATCTTTACATGCCTACTCTCTATACTCCTATATATATATCTTCCTCTTCTCTGTTTATTTTGTTCCATTACAGAGGTGTACCTGGGAGTATCGGAGGTGTACCTGGGATTTATCGGAGGTGTACCTGGGAGTGTCAGAGGTGTACCTGGTAGTGTCATTGGTGTACCTGGGAGTGTCAGAGGTGTATCTGGAAGTGTCAGAGGTGTACCTGGGAGTGTCAGAGGTGTACCTGGGAGTGTCAGGAATGTACCTGGGAGTGTCTGAGGTGTACCTGGGGTGTCTGAGGTACCTGGGGAGTGTCTGGTGTGCCTGCGAGTGTCAAGGTGTGCCTGGTGGTGTAGAGGTGTGCCTGGAATTGTCAGAGGTGCCTGGGTGTCAGGGGAGAACCTGGGAGTGTCAGAGGTGTACCTGGGAGTGTCAGAGTAGTACCTGGGAGTGTCAGAGGTGTACCTGGGAGTGTCAGAGGTGTACCTGGGAGTGTCAGAGGGGTACCTGGGAGTGTCAGGGGAGAACCAGTGAGTGTAAGAGGTGTACCTGGGAGTGTCAGAGGTGTACCTGGGAATGTCAGAGGTTTACCTGGGAGTGTCTGAGGTGTACCTGGGAGTGTCTGAGGTGTACCTGGGAGTGTCTGAGGTGTACCTGGGAGTGTCAGGGGAGAACCAGGGAGTGTAAGAGGTGTACCTGGGAGTGTCATTGGTGTACCAGGGAGTGTCAGAGGAGTACCTAGGAGAGTCAGAGGTGTACCTGGGAGTGTCAGAGGTGTACCTTGGAGTGTCGGAGGTGTACCTGGGAGTGTAAAAGGTGCACCTTGGGGTGTCAGAGGTGTACCAGGGAGTGTTAGAGGTGAACCAGGGAGTGTCAGAGGAGAACAAGGGAGTGTCTGATGTGTACCTGGGAGTATCGGAGGTGTACCTGGGAGTATCGAAGGTGTACCTGGGAGTGTCAGAGGTGTAACTGGTAGTGTCATTGGTATACCTCCAAGTGTCAGAGGTGTATCTGGAAGTGTCAGAGGTGTACCTGGGAGTATCAGAGATGTACCTGAGAGTGTCAGAGGTGTACCTGGGAGGGTCAGAGGTGTACCTGGGAGAGTCAGAGGTGTTCCTGAGAGTGTCAGAGGTGTACCTGGGAGTGTCAGAGGTGTACCTGGGAGTGTCAGAGGTGTACCTGGAAGTGTCAGAGGTGTACCTGGGAGTGTCATTGGTGTACCTCGGAGTGTCAGAGGTGTACCAGGGAGTGTCAGTGGTCTTCCTGGGAGTGTCATTGGTGTACATGGGAGTGTCAGAGGTGTACCTGGAAGTGTCAGGGGTGTACCTGGAAGTGTCAGGGGTGTACCTGGAAGTGTCAGAGGTGTACCTGGGAGTGCCTGAGGTGTACCTTGGATTGTCAGAGGTGTACATGGGAGTGGCAGGGGTGTAACTGGGAGTGTCAGGGGTGTACCTGGAGTGTCATGGGTGTATCTGGCAGTGTCAGCGGTGTAACTGGGAGTGTCAGAGGTGTACCTGGTAGTATCATTGGTGTACCTG
>NW_024752721.1:0-28261 GCF_018991925.1 Homarus americanus
TTTCTTATACCATTTTCTCAGTGCTGGATATCATTTTGTTGAGTGCCCTTAAGGCCTTTTCATTGTAGAGTTATTGATTTACTATTTTTTTATAAAATCTTCTCAGTGATTTATATTATTTTGTTAAAAGCCCTTAAGGCCTGTTTCATGTGTGCAAGCAACATTTCTTAATACTTTTAATTAGTGTTGTCTAATGAGGCATTGTCTGAATTTCTAATATTTTCAATATCATGTATGTATAACCTTTATTCCTCAGAGTACTGTTTTAAGTTCAGGTTAAGAGGTGCGCATATGTTGGTGCACCATTATTTGATTGTGTCTGTAGTGTTGGAGGGAATATAGGTGTCTAAATTTTACAGTGTGTCTCATTCATCCCAGTCACAGACGCTATCCTTCCACGGGTCAAGGACAATTCCTTTTGGTTTGTGAATTTAAGTGTTCTTGTGCTAGTTCGGGATTTCTCTCAAAGGGGCGCTTCCACTGCAATTACCATCTAATAATCTTTAATAAACCCCAAGTCTAGTGAGAAATTAAAGTCCAGTAATTCCGACCGGTTACATATATATATACATATATATATATATATATATATATATATATATATATATATATATATATATATATATATATATATATATATATATATATATATATATATATATATATATATATATATATATATATATATATTTATGTAGATCCGGAATTAAAACGTGGATAAGATAAATCTTGATAAAATCACACGGGAAAAGTGATTTTATCAAGATATGTATATATATATATGTATATGTATGTGTATATGTATGTATAAAAAAAAATAATAATAATAATAATAAAAAATAAAAAAATAAAATAATATAAAAAATAATAAATAATAAATAATAAAATAAATAACTATTGAAGTGATAACCGTGGTAACACTATGAGATGTACTTAATACTACCATGCTATTGTACTATTCCAGATGATACTAAATGTTGCATAATACTTCCTTGAGATAAATGTATAGTATATATAAGGTGCCTCAAAGAGAGCTCAGGTTCAACTGGCTCAGCCATGTTAATATTGTTATTATTAACCACTCTGTATCTGTGTTTTTCTGGCTAAATAAACTGTTTCAATTCAAATTCAATTCCCTAATAATGTCAAGTGCCAGGCCTGTCACTAGGAGGAGGGATATCTGGTCAAGGAGGGAAGAGGTGTTGGTAACGGCTGGGGACCTGTAGGAGGAGGTCAGAGGGCAAGTGAGGATGTAGTGAGAGAGGGTGTGAGAGTCGGGTTGACCACAAAGTTTACAAACAGTGCGGCCAGGCTCAGGGTTGCCAATGTACTCCTGTAGTGGATTCCTCTCCTACAAACGCTGTTTTTCGCTGAGTAGCTGACCCCGCGAATTCCCCAGTGTATGCCTCGTGGTCTAGGTCAACCAGCGCCGCCTTACATGACGGAGGTCAACTATTAAGCCACGCCTACCTCTGCTATATAAGACCTGACCTCGTGGTGACCTCTCTCTTGCTACCTACAGCAAGCTGGTCCTCCTCTGAGCATCCTCACCAACCAGCTCTCTACATTACGCTTGTAACCACGCTGCCACTTCCCAGCACCAAGCTGCACTGCACATCCAATACAACATGTATACAGAGAACACATTGTGAGTTTCCTTTCCCCATCCCATCCTTAGTGTGAATAAACATCTCATAACCCCACAAATGGTGACCCCAGAGTGACCACTCACACAGGATGGAGGAGAAACTGATCACTCTCCCAGTCTTCAAGCAACATGGAAGACTGGCTTATCCACACAGAGGCAGCTCTCATCGGCTCTACAGCTACTATCTCTACACCGCAGGTTAGACACCCTAGAGCAGCACTGCTTCTCTAAGCAGACACCAGCTCCTCTTCCTGCCCCAAGCACCACGTCCTACCGACCCCAGCCCAGCAGTACCCCCTGCCACTGTCCTGGACCCTCCTCCGCTCCTGCCTGGCAGCCCCTGCTCCCGACGTGGCCCATGCGCCTGAATGCGGCCCCACACACCCTTTTTTTTCCCTCAGGTACTCTACTGTCCTGCACCCTGCTGCTGTCGTGGACCCTGCTGCTGTCATGCACCCTGCTGCTGTCATGGACACACTTCCTGACGCAGCCCTGCTCCTGACCCAGGCCCCTCACACCCCAGCTGGCGCATCTGACGACTCTGTACCTGCCGCGAGAGCACAACATTCATCGCCTCCCACAACCCTCCTTCTCTCTCTCCTCCCACAGATCTCGTGTATCTAGACAAAGTTGTCTCACTGCGGCCGGCTCATCCACGTCCTCGCCGTTATGTCTCACATGTGGCACTACAACCCAGCCGACAAGTCTCCTGCACCGCCCATTCTGCCTCCACATGTGTAATGCAACCCTGCAGACAACAAGTCTCCTACACCGCCTGGAGAGAGAGTATTAAGTGATTCCTCCCTACAAACGCTGTTTGTCGCTGAGTAGCCGACCCCGCAAACAACATTCACCCCACCTCCATAGGTACCTGTACCTAAGCAGTCTCATGCATAATCTGTTGAGATCGAGTCAGGGATTGATACTCTTTGTAGTGGCGGTTGTCGTCACCGGTTACAGCGTCATAGTGGCGTGGTGTGACGCTACGTTGTTTCAGGTGTGGCCAATGTTCGTCGAATGCTCTCGTTGTGCGGCGTTTTGCGGGTTGAGATGATTCAGGGAGAGGGCGAGGGTGGCTTCAATATCTTCTTGTGTCGCTTCTTGGCAAGCCGATCAACAGTGTCACAGGCAGTTATTCCTATATGTGACGGGATCCAAATAAACTTGACACGGATGTCATCAGTTTCCTAACCCGGCGACGGCGGCTGGGGTGTGTTGGGCGACAGGGTTGGGTCTCGTAGCTACAACGGACCTGTGAGTGGCGGCCGGATGTCACCCTGGGGTCTGGTGTACAGTACAGATACTACAATATGTCAGTGACTTTCTCATTAGAATAGTAGTCGGAGACAAATAACGCTATGAATATTTGAATATTAGCAGAGATGAACCCCTTGTTGTGCCTCTACTAAGAAAAATAACTATACTATATATATATATATATATATATATATATATATATATATATATATATATATATATATATATATATATATATATATATATATATATATATATATATATATATATATATATATATATATATATATATATATATATAAAATATATATATATATATATATATATATATATATATATATATATATATATATATATATATATATATATTCAATTAAATCATATCGTTATGAACCTTCACATTGGTTGAGTTGTACACAGACATTAGAACATAAAAACATAAGAAATAAAGGAGTCTGCAATAGGCGGTTGGCCTGTGCATGGCAGCTCCTGTCGAGAGTTACTACCACTCTCTATCATCCATGAATCTATCTAGCCTCCTTTGAAACTTTCCAGAGTTCGCACTTACTACAAAGTTGCTAAGCTTTTCCTCGTCCACCACCCTATTTGAACCAGTTTCTTCCTATCTCCTCCTAAACCTAAACTTATCAACTTGAATCCGTTGCTCCGAGTCCTATCCTGCTCGGATATTATAAGAACTTTATCTATATCCTTTATTGATTCCTTTCACCCACTTAAATACTTCTCATATCTCCCGCACTTCGTCTTTCTAGGAATGCAAGTTAAGTTTCTTTAACCTATCCTGATATGGAAGGTTTCTAAGTCCCTGAATCATTTTGTCATTCTTCGCTGCACCGACTCTAGTGAATTATATCCATTCTATAATAGGGCACCAGAACTGAACCGCATAATCGAGGTGCGGCCTAACTAGCACAAGATATAGTTGCAATAAGACCTCTGCACTCTTGTTACTTACACTTCTAGATATAAAACCCAATACTCTGTTTGCCTTATTTCGAACATTAACGCATTGTTTTCTAGGCCGTAGGTCCGGGCTTACAGTACCCTAGGTCTCTTTTACAAGTCGACTTCTCTAGGTTGATGTTGTTCAGGCTGTATACATTATAAGTATTTGTTCTTCCAATATTAAGTCGCTGCACTTGCTGGTGTTGAATTTCATTGCCATTTTCAGACCACCCCTGCAGTTTATTTAGATCCTCCTGTAATGCATTTGCATCCTGCCCTGAATTAATTTGCTGCCTATTTTTGGTGTCATCCCCAAACTTGCTTATGTCACTGCTGATCCCAATATCTAAATCGTTTATGTAAATTATGAACAAGTGGTCTAATGCCGACCCCTGGGAACCCCACTGGTTACACGGCCCCACTCAGATTTAACACCATCTACGCTGACCCTCTGCGTTCTATCGGTGAGCCATGATTTTATCCAATTTAAAACTTTCCCCTCGATACCATTGCAAGTATATAATGTAAATAGACAATGCAGGTATTCAAACAATGTACTGTACACTATATACGTATTCAAACGATGGTAAACGGAAATTCTTGATACATATATTGTATAATTTTAAATTTTTCCAGACTAGAATTACTTTGTTTTTGTTTTGTGTATGTGAATAGTTCATATTATTAAATTCAGTAACACTGTAATAACATTAACAATGAGACGTTATGTCAAATACAATATTTGGGTCAATCAGCAACCCATAAAAGCAGAGGGTTTCAAAGCAACCCTTGGGCGCTTGTGTGAAACTGTACCGCTCTTGCCTCGCAAGCAAGATGTCACGGGTTCGATTCCCGGGCAGTTGTTTGGACACTCTTCCTAGCCCACTTGGTCCCTGTTCACCTAGCAGTAAAGTAGGTACCTGGTGTAAATCGAAAGGTTGCGAATTCATATTCAGGGAAAGTTGTTGGAGCTTCTAAACTTGGAACTTGGAAGCAACCCTACCCAAGGAGGCTCAACTGGCGTGGGTAACTGTGCCAGTCAAGCCCTACTGCAGACCGAAACGCTGCTACAAATGCCAGCACTACGGTCACACTGTCAACAAGTGTGAGGCGCAGGAGAACACCTGCTCCCTGTGCGGCAGCTCCGGACACCGCTACACGTCTGCCCTAACACAGTGAAAAAAATGCGCTGCCTGTGGCGGCCCACATTCCTCCGCTGACCGGACCTGCCCCAAATGGAAGGAGGAATGCAGGATAGCCAAGGCTCGACTTGACAAGAAACTGAGCTACAAAGAGGCCCTCCTTGTCAAGAAAAATCAAGAAGAAAAGAAAAAACAAGAAAAGAAGACCCAAGAAAATACACACGCTACAAAGAACCAAGAACACCACGAGGCCCCAGGGGCAGAAGCCCACGTGGTCAATCTCACGTCTCCGACTTCTTCCACATCTACGAAAACCTAAGTCACGAAAGATGACGTAGAACAGGACCTAAGACACGAAAGCGACGAAGAACACACGACGAAATGATGCTCCAAGAGAGCAAGAAGGAGAGCAAGAAGAAAATTAAGATTCTAGACAGAAGACCAAGACATTTCCTCCAAAATAAGAAAACACCACACCCAATCGACGACCAAGTACTGAGAAACCATTGCCCAACCCAACACGCGCTGACGCTCACCTGACTCTGTCTGCCACCTCCTCGCCGCGTCCAGGCAGGTTGCTACCCTCCAACTAACCCAAAATAACGCAAGCGGTGTTTAGCCACGGCACCTTTCTCTCATTCTAAAATTCACTTCAATCCTCCCTTTATCCTTCCCTGAACCTCCTTCCCCTGTCACTAGCATTTAAGTCAAAGCCGGCTTCCTTCCCTGAACCTCCTTCCCCCCTCTCACTAGCCTAAAGTCAAGTCAAGCCGGCATGGAGTTAGGCACAAGCCTGGGTAACCTTCGGTCCTTTACACTGGCCTGCGTTGTCAGTTGACTTATGTCTTCGATCGATGGGGTGATGAACTTATGGCATTCATTGTTGAGGCTGGCTGGTTGTATTTAGTGTTTTATGTATTCAGTGTTTTATGTATTTTTGTTCTTGAATCGTGTATTGATTTAGTTGTCAGTGATATTGGCAACCTTAAAGTAACCTGGTATGTTCATGTGATTAGATTTATTTCTTTGTTATTAGTGGTAAGCGTTTGTAAATATAGTTATACATTTTATCTATGTTTCTTTACTCCAATCATCAAGTATTTATTTATTAAAAGGGGCTGCATTTAATCCATACATTATACCGTAGTTGGAGTTGTTCCCGATACAAATTTAAGAACCACATATGTAGTTCTCTTTAAATACAGTCACTTTTTGTTTGTTACGAGCCTTACTCCTTTGACACGTAACAATATCCATTGAGATCCTTTGTTGGGTTCGGGGGACTTATACATAATAATGAGTCTACAAAAATAGACATATAAATTTAAAATAAAATATACCGCACTTAGACTAGTAAGACTGGCGGTTCATTCACACAGCTCGACATTTCTAAGTCAGTATCATAGAAAATCAATCTTTGTCTTGCTCAAGCTTAATGAATTGTGTATTTTTCCTTCTTAATTTGAACTGTTCGTTATATGGTTAGGTAAATTATTTCTGTTCATTATAGATGTAAAAAATATTTTTTTGCATGACCACATACGCCAACTACAAGATCATGTTCACTTCCTCTAGTGCAGTGGTTCTCAACCTGGGGGCCATGGCCCCCAAGGGAGCCACGGCAAGAATTTAGGGGAGCCACGGCGAACTGTTATAAATTGTACGTTTCCAAATAATGTTGGGAATCTGAATTAAACAAAACTTGTATTACTTATTTTGACTTGGCAGAAGAGAATTTTCATTCTTTTTTTGTCATTTTGTTTAATCATAACGACAATACAATTTTAATATTTGCATACTCTGGTGCTAATTTTTTTTATTTTTTAAGGATTATTTAACCGCCTGTCTGTGTAACAGGCGCTGGACCGAGCTGCTGAACTGACTTTTTCAGTACGTGTCCGTGTGTCATTCCTTTGCAAGTGTTGATAGGACCAAATGATCTCAGTCTGGCCTGGGATACAATCACGAAAACAGTGGAGTGTATTGTCTCTGAACCATATAAGAACATAAGAAAATAAGGAGTCTGCAATAGGCCGGTTGGCCTGTGCATGGCAGCTCCTGTCGAGAGTTACTACCACTCTCTATCATTCATGAATCTATCCAGTCTCCTTTTGAAACGTTCAAGCGTTCCAGCACTTACTACAAAGTTGCTAAGCTTGTTCCACTCGTCCACCACCCAATTTGTGAACCAGTTTCTTCCTATCTCCCTCCTAAACCTAAACTTATCCAACTTAAATCCGTTGCTACGAGTCCTATCCTGCTCAGATATTATAAGAACTTTATCTATATCCCCTTTATTGATTCCTTTCACCCACTTAAATACTTCTATCATATCTGCCCGCACACTTCGTCTTTCTAGGGAATGCAAGTTTAGTTTCTTTAACCTATCCTGATATGGAAGGTTTCTAAGTCCCGAAATCAATTTCGTCATTCTTCGCTGCACCGACTCTAGTGAATTGATATCCATTCTATAATAAGGGCACTAGAACTGAACCGCATAATCGAGGTGCGGCCTGACTTGCGCAAGATATAGTTGCAATAAGACCTCTGCACTCTTATTACTTACATTTCTAGATATAAAACGAATACTCTGTTTGTCTTATTTCGAACATTAACGCACTGTTTTCTAGGCCGTAGGTCCGGGCTTACAAGTACCCCTAGATTTCTTTCACAAGTCGACTTCTCTAGGTTGATGCTGACAGTATTTGTTCTTCCAATATTAAGTACGCTGCACTTGCTGGTGTTGAATTTCATTTGCCATTTTTCAGACCACCCCTGCAGTTTATTTAGATCCTCCTGTAATGCATTTACATCCTGCCCTGAATTAATCTGCCGCCCTATTTTGGTGTCATCTGCAAAGTTGCTTATGTCACTGCTGATCCCAGTATCTAGATCGCTTATGTAGATTATGAACAAGAGTGGGCCTAGTACTGATCCTTGGGGAACCCCACTGGTTACACGGCCCCACTCAGATTTAACACCATCTACGCTGACCCTCTGCGTTCTATCGGTGAGCCATGATTTTATCCAATTTAAGACTTTCCCCTCGATACCATGAGCCTTAATTTTACCCAAAAGCCTCTGATGCGGTACTCTGTCAAATGCTTTGCTAAAGTCTAAGTAAATAACATCGTAATTTTCGTCATTATCTACTACCTCGAAGATTTTCCTAAAAAACGTCAGCAGATTTGTTAGACAAGATTTTCACTTTGTAAACCCATGTTGAGAGTCATAGATTAATTTGCTTTTCCCTGAATGCGATCGGATGCTATCTGCTATAATTGATTCAAGAAATTTCCCCACTACTGACGTCAAACTGATCGGCCGGTAATTTAATGCTGATGCTCTGTCTCCATTTTTGAATATGGGTACTACATTTGCCTGTTTCCACAAGTCTGGCACAACTCCCGTGTCTCATGTTTTGTAAATAAATTTACGAGGGGTCCGCTAATCTGTTCCCTACACTTTTACAAGACTCAAGGGAAAATTTCATCTGGCCCTGGGGAGTTTGTCTTCTTTAGTTTATTTATCCTCTTACATCCTCTTTTCTGATAGTGATATTCATTAATTTCTCTTCTTCCTTCCCCTAAATATCAGTTCCACCTATGGAATTTCCTCGCGAATTTCTTCTGTGAAAACTGATAAGAAGTAGCTGTTCAATGCCTTGCTTATTTCTTCACTGCCATTTATCACTACTCCTCTTCCTGACTTTAAAGGCCCAAGTTTGTCCTTGACCTTTGTTCTATATACCTGGAAAAATCCCTTGGGATTCGCCTTGGATTCTCTTGCTATTTTGATTTCATAGTCTCTCTTTGCTTTCCTTACATTTTTCTTAACATTCCTAGATAGTTCATCATACCCATTTCTGAGCTGCTCCTCCCCTCCCTTTAATTTCTTATATATTCCTTTCTTTATTCCTATGTCATGTTTAAGTTTTCTGGTCATCCACCTTGGCTCATTCTTATATTGTGTTTGAGCTTGACTCAAGCATAATATACTCCGTAATTGGTGTTACTTATTTTGTTTCATAATTCATGTGGTCGCTGCTTTACGTGGGTGAAATATTTGTACACTTCCTTTATTAATTATTTCCTTATTTATTGGTGCCATTGTTGTTCATACTCATTCTTTAGTTATATAATCCTACCATTTTTAGTGCTAAATTGGTATGACTCACTATTCTTCTCATCCTCCAATTTGGGCAGTGCTTGTCAAAGGAGGCGTGTTCTTGCTTACAGGAAGTACACTTCAGCTTGCTAGCTTGAGTGTGAATGTTTACCTGTGTGCATGTTTGTGTATGACTGCATGTGTGCTTTATGTGTGAGTGCATGGGCGTGTTATGTATGTGAATGTGTGTGTGTGTGTTTGCCATTCTAACTCTTGTCCTATTTATCTGTCCTTCTTTATCATTCTTTAGTCTTTATCACTTGTCCGTTTGTCTATTCTGGGAGAAAAATGGAGGAGGCCACGAGGAGGTTGAAAATTCCTCAAGGGGGGAATGGAGTGAAAAAGGTTGAGAACCACTGCTCTAGTGCCTTGCTGACTCGGCTCCCCAATCCATATAAAGTTTGATGCAAGACATCCAGGACAACTGGAACAATATCTTTTGAATATAAGAAATATAGTTGTTTTTCTCACATGTAATCATGTTTTTCTACGATCTTAACTAAGTAATTTTTGCCCATAAATGCCTAATCTGACTATCTGTCCGACTGACTGGCTGAGTGGTTAAATGACTAAATGGCTGAAAGAATTTTTTTACTAGCCAGCATTGACGAAGTTCATGTTCAATTTTCCGTCACTCACGTGAGTTCATGGCAAATCCTTATATTTGAGCAAAAAATAACACCAATAATGTCAACAGATTGTATCAGTGCAGTAAACGACAATGGTACTGGAAGGGTATTGACAGCTGCTGCGGTGTGAAAATCTCATAAATATATCTGCAAAATTAAATAATTAACTATGAATACCAGAGTGTCGTGCACACCTGTAATGAACGAGGTAAACTGCAATGCCACCCAGACACACAGGGTATCCTGCTGAGGCACGTCACGAATTATTAATATTACAGTTCAGAGGATATTACATGTCTTAATAAGAAAACTGCTCTTCGCTGCAGGGTTTCAATGCACGACGAATACCTAAAGCAAGATATATATATATATAAATTTCATTAGTGGCAGATAAAGTTTTCATTACTAGACAATAAAACGTTGGGCTCATGGTTTTTATTTCAGAGTGATGACTGCGGCTGACCGAACTAAAGTTCCTGTAACACATTATTGTTTTTATATGGCCGGTGTTAAGGAGCGAGGATGCCTTTGCCCAAGACAACAATGTAGCCTTTGTTTTAGTTCACCCACAACCAAACACACCCTCCACCAAACACACCCTCCACCAAACACACCCTCCACCAAACACACCCTCCACCAAACACATCATATACCAAACATACCCTCCACCAAACACATCATATACCAAACACACCCTCCACCAAAACACACCTCCACCAAACACATCATATACCAAAACACACCCTCAACCAAACACACCTCCACCAAACACACACACCATACCAAACACAATCTCCACCAAACACACCTCCACCAAACAACACATCACACACCAAACACACCCTCAACCAAACACACCTCCACCAAACACACCTCCACCAAACACACCCTCCACCAAACACATCATATACCAAACACACCTCCACCAAACACATCATATACCAAACACACCTCCACCAAACACACCTCCACCACCAAACACATCATATACCAAACACACCTCCACCAAACACACCTCCACCAAACACACCATCCACCAAACACACCCACTCCACCAAACACACCCTCCACCAAAACACACCCATCACCAAACACACTTCACCAAACACACTCCATCAAACGTCCTCCAAAAACACACCCTCCACCAAATCATCCTCCATAAACACACCCTAAACCAAACAAACCTTCCACCAAACACACCCTCCAGCAAACATATCCTCCACCAACACACCCTCACCAAACACACCTCCACCAAACACAACCCTCCACCAAACACATCACCAAACACACCCTCCCCAAACACACCCTCCACCAAACACATCCCTCAACAAACCACCACTCCCCAAACACATCCTCATAAAACACACCTCCACCAAACATCCTACACCAAACACACATTCCTAACACACACCCTCCACCAAACAAACCCTCCACCAAACACACCCTCCACCAAACACACGCTCCACCAAACACAACCTCACAAACACTATCACCAACACTCCTTCACCAAACACCCTCCACCAAACAAATCCTCAACAAACACACCCTCACCAAACACACTCCTCCCACCAAACACTCCTCCACTAAACACAGCCTCCACCAAACACACCCTCACCAAACACATCCTCCACCAAAACACCCTCCACCAAAAACACCCTCTCACCAAACACCTACACCAAAAACACTACACCAAACACACCACTCACCAACCTCCCCTACACCAAACACACCCTCCACCAAACACATCATATACCAACACCCTCACCAAACACAACCTTCACCAAGACACCCTCCACCAAACACACCTTCACCAAACACCTCCACCAACACCTCCACCAAACATGCCTTCCGCCAAACACACCCTCCACCAACACACCCTCCACCAAACATACCTTCCACAAACACCCTCCACCAAACACTACCTCCACCAACACATCCTCACCAAACACTCCTTCACCAACACACCCCTCACCAAACACGTCTCCAACAAACACCCTCACCAATACATCATCATAAACACCCTAAACCAAACACACCCATCACCAAGCACCCTCCACCAAACACATCCTCACCAAACACACTCACAAACACACCCTCGACCAAACACAACCTCCACCAAACACATCATCACCAAACACACCATCCACCAAACACGTCTCCAACAAACACCCTCCACCAAACACGTCACTCCAAAAACACACCGTCACAAACACACACCCATCACCAACATCCTCCACCAAACACACCCTCCACCAAACACACCCTCCACCAAACACAACCTCCACCAAACATCATCACCAAACACACCACTCCACCAAACGTCATCCAGCAAACCCTGCCCACTCACCAAACACTCCTCCACCAAAACACACCCTCACCGACACACGTCATCCCGCAAACATCCCTCACCAAACGTCTCCACCAAACACGTCCTCCGCAAACACTCCTCTACCAACACACTTCCACCAAACACTCACTCCACAAAACACCCCTCCACCAAACGTCATCATAAAACACCATCCCCAAACACTCCTCACAAACACACCCCTCACCAAACATCTCCACAAAACAGCCCTCCACCAAACACATCCTCCACAAAACACACCCTCCACCAAACACGCCACTCCACCAAGCTTACACCTCCACCATGCATCACTCTGCAAAACCATCCTCCACCAAACCTGACCTCCACCAAACACACCACTCCACCAAAACCGCCTCCACCAAACACATCCTCTACCAAACACACCACTCACAAACACACCCTCACCAAACACGTCACTCACCAAACACACACATCTCTGCAAACACTCCTTCACCAAACACTCCCTCCACCAAACGCCCTCCCACCAAACACATCCTCCACCAAACACACAATCCAAACACATCCTCACCAAACACACCTCACCAAACACGTCCTCCAGCAAACACCCTCCACCAAACACATCCTCACCAAAACACCCTCCACCAAACACGTCATCCACAAACATGCCCATCACCAAACACACCTCCACCAAACACATCCTCTACAAACACACCTCCCCTCACCAAACACATCCTCTGCAAACACATCCTCCACCAAACACACCCTCCCCAAACACATCCTCCTGCAAACACATCCTCTACCAAACACATCCTCTACCAAACACACCTCCACCACACCCTCCACCAAACACATCCTCTACCAAGCCCATCCTCTGCAACACACACCTCCACCAACACACCTCACCAAACACATCGACAACAAACACACCCTCCACCAAACACATCCTCCACCAAACACACCCCTCCACCCCTGACACATCTCACACCAAACACACCCTCCCTGCAAACACACCCTCCACAAACACACCTCCCTCAAACACACCCTCCACCAAATACATCCTCTACCTGCAACCCTCCTGCAACCCCCTTCACCAACACATCCTTCACCAAACACGCTCCGCACACCCTCCACCAAACCATCCTCCATAAACACCTCCACCAAACACACCCTCACCAAACACACCCACTCCACCAAACACGCTCTCCACCAAACCCCTCCCACCAAGACGTCCTCATAAAACACACCCTCCTCAAACACATCCTACACCAAACACACCCTCCACCAAACACACCCTCCATCAAACACATCCTCCATAAAACACACCTCACCAAACACACCCTGCCAAACACACCCTCCACCAACACATCCTCACAAACACCCTCACCAAACACCCTCCACCAAACACATCCTCCACAAAACACACCCTCCACCAACACATCCTCCACCAAACACACCCTCCACCAACATCCTACCAAACACACGCTCCATCAAACACACCCTCCACCAAACCATCCTCAAAACACACCCTCCGCAAACACACCCTCCACCAAACACCTCCACCAAACACACCCCTCACCAAACCCACGCCTCCACCAAACACACCCTCACCAAACACATCTTCACCAAACACACCCTCCACCAAACACGCCTCCACCAACACATCATCACCAAACACCCCTCCAACGCCTCCACCAAAACGCACCTCCACCAAACACACACTCACCAAACACACCTCCACCAAGCACACATCGCAAACCTGCCATCACCAAACCGCCTCCACCAAACACACACTCCACCAAAACACGTCATCCAAACCACACATCACCAAAAACACCACTCCCCAAACACGCCTCCGCAAACACATCCTTCCAAACGCCACTCACCAAACACACCCTCGCAAAGACACCCACTCCGCAAACACACCCCTCACCAAACACTGCCATCCAAACACACCCTCCACCAAACACACCTCACCAAACACGCCTCACCAAACCGCCCTTCGCAAACACACCCTCCACCCAAACACGTCACCAAACACCTCCACCAAACTCAACCCATCACCAAAACACCTCACCAAACACACCCTCCACCAAACACACCTCACCAAACACACCCATCACCAAACGCACCCTCACCAAACACGCCCCTACACCAAACACATCATTCACCAAACACACCCCTCACCAAACACAACCTCCACCAAAACATCCCTCACCAAACGCACTTCACCACACACATCCTCCCTCACTCACCAAACACGCCCATCGCAAACCACCCTCCACCAAACACGCCCTCCACCACACCCTCCAAACGCATCGCAAACACACCCTCACCAAACACACCCTCATCCCAAACACGCCACTCACCAAACACACCCCTCCATCAAACGTCATCAAAAACACACCCTCCACCAAACCATCATCCGCAAACACGCCTACACCAAACAAACATTCACCGACACATTCACGCAAACACACCCTCGACAAACACATCATCACCAAACACACCCACTCACCAAACACACCCATCACCAAACACACCCTCCGCAAACATCCTCCACCAAACACACCCCTCCGCAAACACATCCTCCACCAAACACACCTCCACCAAACACGTCACCACCCAAACGCACTTCCAACAAACCACCCTCCACCAAACACACCCTCCACCAAACACGTCCTCACCAAACACACCCTCACCAAACCATCACCACACAATTCACCAAACACATCATCACCAAACACTCATTCCCCGCAAACACACCCTCACCAAACAACATCACTCCAACAAACGCACCCTCCCCAAACACACTCTCCGCAAACACAACCTCCACCTAAACACACACCTCACCAAACACACCCTCCACCAAACACATCCTCCACCAAACCACACTCACCAAAACATCCTCCACCAAACACACCCTCCACCAAAAACACTACCAAACACACCACTCCACCAAAACACTCCACCAAACACACCCTCCACCAAACACATCATCTGCATCCACCCTCCACCAAACACAACCTCCTGAGACACCTCCACCAAACACCCTTCACCAAACACACACTCCAAACACACCCTCCACCAAACAACCTCCACCCAAACACCCTCACCAAACACACTCCCACAAACACACCCTTCACCAAACACCCTCACCAAACACACACTCCACCAAACATCACTCACCAAACACTCACTCCACCCAACACACCTCCGCAAACACATCATCACCAAACACCCTCCACCAAATACCCTCCTAAACACACCCTAAAATAAACACACCCTCACAAACACACCCTCCACCAAACACATCATCACCAAACACACCCTCCACCAAACACACCCTCCACCAAACACAACCCCCAAACACCCCCACACCACACCAAACCTCCTCAACAAACACACCCTCCACCAACACATCCTCAAAAACACACCATCCACCAAACCACCACACTCACCAACACATCCTCACCAAACACACCCACTCACCAAACACACCCTCCACCAAACACAACCTCACCAAACACATCCTCCACCAAACACACCCTCCACCAAACACATCACCAGCAAACACACCTCCACCACATCACTCCACCAACACGCTTCGCCAAACACACACTCACCAAACACCACTCACCAAACACAGCCCTACCAAACACACCCTCCACCAACACACCCTCCACCAACACACCCTCCACCCAAACACGCCCCTCCACCAGAAACCTGCACTCCACCAAACACATCCTCACCAAACACTCATTCACCAAACACACCCTCCACCAACACATCACCAAAAACAAACACCATCACCAAACACATCATCCATAAAACCCCTAAACCAAACCACCCCACTCCACCAAACACACCCTCCACCAAACACATCCTCCACCAAACACCCTCCACCAAACACACCTCCACCAAACACACCCTCCAAACACTCAAAAACACCCTCCACCAAACACATCCACCAAACACATCTCCACCAAACACACCTCCTCCACCAAACACACCCTCCACCAAACACATCTCCCACCAAACACACCTCCACCAAACACACTCCTCCACCAAACACACACCTCCACCAAACACATCCTCCAACAACACACCCTCCACCAAACACCTCCACCAAACACACCTCCACTAACCACCAAAACACTCCTCCACAAACACACCCTCCACCAAAAACACCTCCACCAAACACACCCTCCACAAAAACTTAAACACACCTCCACCAAACACACTCCACACCAAACAACTTTCACAAACCAAACACACCTCCCAACACAACCTCTAAACAAAGACACCTCCACCAAACACACCTTCACCAAACACACACTCACCAAACACACCTCCACCAAACATACTCCACCAAAGCAAAACCATACTCTCCACCAAACACACCTTCCACCAAAACACACCCTCCACCAAACACTCACCAAACACACATCCCTCCACCAAAACACCTCCACCAAACACACCTCCACCAAAACACATCCTCCACCAAACACAATTCTCCCACCAAACACATCCCTCAATAAACACACCCTCAACCAAACACACCTTCACCAAACACACCTCCACCAAACACATCCTCCACCAAACACACCCTCCACCAAACACACCCTCCACCAAACACAACCTCCACCAAACACATCCTCCACCAAACACACATCCACCAAACACATCCTCCAACAAACACAATTCCTCCAAAAACACATCTCCATAAACACACCCACCAAACACATCCTCCACCAAACACAATTCCACCAAACACATCCTCCAAACAAACATACCCTCCACCAAACACATCCCATCAAACACACACCTCCACCAAACACACCTCCAAACACATCCTCCACCAAACACACTTCCACCAAACAAACACATCACACCAACAAAAACCATCCACCAAACACACCCTCCACCAAACACCCCCTCCACCAAACACACCTCCACTGCCACACCCCACCAAACACATCCTCCACAAAACACATCCACCAAACACACCTCCACCAACA
Source organism: Homarus americanus (assembly GCF_018991925.1). Classification (NCBI taxonomy): domain Eukaryota; kingdom Metazoa; phylum Arthropoda; class Malacostraca; order Decapoda; family Nephropidae; genus Homarus; species Homarus americanus. The sequence continues at coordinate 17,154 of NW_024752721.1, forward strand.
CACCTCCAACCAAACACACCCTCCAATTAAAATCCTCCAAACACATCCTCCACCAAACACACCTCCACCAAAACACATCTCCAACAAACACACCTCCACCAAACACACCCTCCACCAAAACACACCAAACACACACATCCTCTACCAACACCAAACACACCCTCCACCAAACACACCCAAATAAACACACACCCTCCACCAAACACACCTCCTCCACCAAACACACATCCCCACCAAACACATCCCCAACCAAACACACTTCACCAAACACACACCCTCCACCAAACACATCCCCACCAAACACCCCTCCACCACACCTTCCACACAAAACACACCCTCCACCAAACACATCCACAACACAAACAACTCAAACAAACACCCTCACAAAACACATCCCAAACAAACACACCTCCAACCAAACACAACCTCCACCAAACACACCTCCAACAAACACAATTCCCTCCACAAACACACCTCCACCAAACACATCCTCACCAAACACATCCTCCACCAAACACATCCTCACCAAACATCATCCACAACAAAACAACTCTCCACCAAACACACATCCCTCACCAAACACCACCTCCACCAAACACATCCCACCAAACACATCTCACCAAACACACCCCACCAAAACACACCTCCAACCAAACACACCTCCACCAAACAATCTAAACACACCTCCACCAAAAACAAACCCTCCACCAAACACACACCTCCACCAAACACATCCCCACACACCCTCCACCAAACAATAACCTCCACCAAACATACCTCCACCAAACACACCCTCCACCAAACACACCCACCAAACACACCCAAACACACCTCCACCAAAAACATCCCCACCAAACACACCCACCAAACACACACCACCAATCCCACACCAAACACCAACCTCCACCAAACACACCTCCACCAAACACATCCTCCAAAAACAATCTCCACCAAACACACCCACCAAACACACCACAAACACACCTCCACTAAACACACCACCAAACACACACCTCCACCAACACATCTCACACAAACACACCCCCAAACACACCCTCCACCAAACACATCCTCCACCAAACATCTCCACCAAACACACCACTCACCAAGCTTACACTCTCCACCAACACATCACTCACCACAACACATCCTCCACCAAACACATCCTCCACCAAACACACACCCCCAAACACATCCTCCACCAACATCACTCACCAAACACATCCTCCACCAAACACACCCTCCACCAAACACACCCTCACCAAACATCTCTACCAAACACATCCTCTCCGAATCCACCTCCACCAAACACCCATCACCAAACACTCACACCAACAAACACCATCCACCAAACACATCCTCATAAAACCACACCACTCCTACTCACTACCCACCCACCTCACCAAACATCCGTCACCAAACACTCCTCCAACAGGCACCTCCCTCACTCAACACACCCCTTCACCAAACACACTCCCGCAAACACACCCTCCCCCAAACACAACTCACCAAACCTCCTCACCAAACCACCTCCACCAAACATAACTACCACACCCTCCAAACCTGCCTCACCAAACTCACACCAAACACCATTCCAAACACACCTCCTACACCAACAAACACACACTCACCAAATACATCCTCCACAAAACACCTAAACCAAACACACCCTCCACCAAACCCTCCCCAACACATCCTCTCCAAACACACCCTCACCAAACACACCCTCAAAACCTTCACCAAACACATCCTCACCAAACACACTCTCCCAAACACTCCTCCAACACCCAAACACATCCTCCAAAAACACACAATCCAAAACACATCCTCCACCAAACACACCCTCACCAAACACATCCTCCAACAAACACTCCACCCTCACAAACACATCCTCCACAAAACACACCCTCCACCAACACGTCCTCCAACAACACACCCTCCACCAAACACACCCCTCACCAACCACACCTCCACCAAACACACCTCCACCAACACCCTCCACAAACACCACTCCTGACCCATCACCAAACACACCCTCACCAAACACCATCACCAACACCCACCACCAACCTCCACACAAACACACCTTCCACCAAAAACCTTCCTGAACACGCACACCACCAAACACCCCCTCCACCAAACACACCCTCCACCAAACACACCCCTCACACCCCACACACACACCTCACCACACACCCTCCACCAAACACACCCTCCACCAAACACACCCTCCACCAAACACAATCCTCCACCAAACACACACCCACCCAAACACACCCTCCACCAAACACATCCTCTCCAAACACATCCTCCACCAAACACATCTCTACCAAACACACCTCACCAACACACACCCCTCCACCAACACATCACTCCACCAAACACATCACTCCACCAAACACACCCTCCACACCCACCTCCACCAACACACCACTTAACCAAACACACCCCACCTGCCCATCTCCACCAAACACCTCCACCAACATCCTACATAACACACCCCTCCACCAAACACACCACTCCACCAAACACACCCTCCACAAAACACACCTCCCCAAACACATCCTCCACCAAACACACCTTCCACCAAACACACACTCCACCAAACACACACTCCACCAACACATCCTCCACCAAACACACCCTCCACCAAACACATCCTCCACCAAACACACACCTCCATAAACCAACACCCTCCACCAAACACACCTCCACCAAACACACCTCCACCAAACACACCTCCAAAATATCCACTCCACAAACACACCTCCACCAAACACATCTCCACAAAACACACCTCCACCAAACACACTCTCCACCAAACACACCTCACCAAACACACATCTCCCAAACACACATCCAACCAACACACTTCCAAACACACCTCCACAAACACACCTCCACCAAACACATCTCCACCAAACATTCCTCCACAACAAACACACCCTCCAAAACACACACCTCCACCAAACACACCTCCAACAACAAACACACCCTCCACAAAACACACCTCCACAAACACATCCTCCACAAACACACCCTCCACCAAACACACACTCCACCAAACACACACTCCTCCACCAAACAATCCTCCAACCAAACACACCTCACCAAACACACCCTCCACCAAACACACCTCTCCACCAAACACACCTTCCAAACACACCTCCAACAACACTTCCACAAAACCTCCTCCACCAAAACACACTCTCCACCAAACACACCCTCCACCAAACACACCTCTCCACAAACACACCTCCACCAAACACCTCCACCAAACACACCCTCCACCAAACACACCTCTAACCAAACACACCCTCCACCAAACACACATCTCCACAAACACACCTCCACCAAACACACACCTCCACCAAACACATCCTCCACAAACACATCCTCCAAACACACCCTCCACCAAACACACACACCCTCCACCAAACACACTCCAAACACATCCTCCACCAAACACACCTCTCCGCCACACACTCTCCCACAAACACACCTCTCCACAAACACACCTCCAACAAACACACAACCTCCACCAAACACACATCCCCAAACACATCCTCCACCAAACACACCTCCACCACACACTCCCACAAACACTCCCTCCACAAACACACCTCCACCAAACACACCTCCACCAAACACACCTCCACCAAACACACTTCCACAAAACACAACCTCCACCAAAAACACCACTCTCCACCAAACACCTCCTCCACCAACACCTCCACCAAACACACCTCCACCAAACACACCTCCTCCAACAAACCACCTCCACCAAACACACCCACCAAACACACCCTCCACCAAACACATCCTCCACCAAACACACCTCCACCAAACACACCTCCACCAAACACATCCTCCATCAAAACACACACCTCCACCAAAACACATCCTCCACCAAACACACCTCCACCAAACATCTTCCAAACAAACACAACCCACCAACACACATCCTCCAACCAACACACCTCACCAAACACATCCTCCACCAAACACACACTCACCAAACACATCTCCACCAAACACACTTCCAAACAAACACACCTCCACCAAACACACTCTCCACCAAACACACCTCCACCAAACACACCCTCCACCAAACACATCTCCACCAACACATCTCCACACACATCTCCACAAACACACCCTCCACCAAACACACCACCTCCACCAAACACATCCTCCACCAAACACACCTCCACCAAACACACCTCCACCAAACACATCCCTCACCAAACACATCTCACCAAACACACCTCCACCAAACACACACCTCCACCAAACACATCTACAACAAACACACCTCCACCAAACACATCTCCATAAAACACACACACCTCCACCAAACACATCCTACACCAAACACACCTCCACCAAACACACTCCACCAAACACACCTCCCACCAAACACACCTCCACCAAACACATCCCCACTAAACACACTCCACCAAACACAACTCTCCACCAAACACATCCTACACCAAACACACTCCACCAAACACACCTCCACCAAACACATCCTCCATAAAACACCTCCACCAAACACACCTCCACCAAACACACCTCCACCAAACACATTCCACCAAACACACCCTCCACCAAACACACTCTCCACCAAACACATCCTACACCAAACACACCCTCCACCAAACACACCTCCACCAAACACATCCTCCATAAAACACCCTCCACCAAACACACCTCCACCAAACACACTCTCCACCAAACACACCTCCACCAAACACACATCCTACACCAAACACACCTCCACCAAACACACCTCCTCCACCAAACACACACCTCCACCAAACACACATCCTACACCAAACACACACCTCCACCAAACACACCTCCACCAAACACATCTCCATAAAAACACCTCCACCAAACACACCCTCCACCAAACACACCTCTCCACCAAACACACCTCCACCAAACACACATCCTCCACCAAACACACACCCTCCACCAAACATACCTCCACCAAACACACATCCTCCATAAACACAACCTCCACCAAACACATCCTACACCCAAACACACCTCCACCAAACACACCTCCACCAAACACATCCTCCCATAAAACACTCCTCCACCAAACACACTCCACCAAACACACCTCCACCAAACACACCCACCAAACACACCTCCTCCACCAAACACACCTCCACCAAACACATCTCCAACCAAACCCACCTCCACCAAACACACTCTCCACCAAACACACCTCTCCACCAAACACACACCCTCCACCAAAACACCCTCCACCAAAACACACCTCCACCAAACACACACTCCACCAAACACACTCTCCACCAAACACACCCTCCACCAAACACACCTCCACCAAACACACCTCTCCAACCAAACACACCTCCACCAAACACACCTCCACCAAACACACTCTCCACCAAACACATCCTCCACCAAACACACCTCCAAAACCACCTCCACCAAACACACCCTTCACCAAAAACTCCACTACATCAAACACACCCTCCACCAAACACACACCTCCACCAAACACACTTCATATTCTAAACACACCTCCACCAAACACAACTCCTCCACCAAACACACCTCCACCAAACACACCCTTCACCAAACTCACACTCCACCAAACACACCTCCACCAAACACACAACCTTCACCAAACACACCCTCCACCAAACACATCTATACCAAACACACCTCCACCAAACACACTCTCCACAAAACACCACCTCCACCAAAACACACCTCCACCAAACACACCTCCATAACACACATCCTCCACCAAACACCTCCACCAAACACACCTCCCACCAAACACACACCCCAACCAAACACCTCCACCAAACACATCCTCCACCAAACACATCCTCCAAAAAACACATCTTCCACCAAACAACTCTGCCAAAACACACCTTCCACCAAACACACTTCACAAACACACCTCCACTAAACACATCCTCCATAAACACTTCCTCCACCAAACACACACCTCCACTAAACACTCTTCACACAGACCCTACACCAAACACACCTTCCACCAAACACACCATCCACCAAACACACCTCCACCAAACACACCTCCACCAAACACACCTCCACCAAACACACCTCCACCAAACACTCTTTCACAAACAGACTCCTACACCAAACACACCTCCAACCAAACACACCCCCACCAAACACATCTCCATAAACACACCTCCACTCAAACATACCTCCACCAAACACACCTCTCCACCAAACACACACTCCACCAAACACACCTCCACCAAACACACCTCCACCAAACACACCTCCACCAAACACATCTCCACCAAACACTCCCTTCCACCAAACACTCTCCACTAAACACACTTCCACAAAACAGACTCTCCATCAAACACACACCTCCACCAAACATACCTCCACCAAACACACCTTCACCCACACCTTCCACCAAACAATATCCCTCCACCAAACACACCTCCACACATCTCCACCAAACACACCTCTTCACCAAACACACCTCCACCAAACAATATCCTCCACGAAACACACTCCACCAAACATACCTCCACCAAACACACCTCCACCAAACACACCTTCACCAAACACACCCTCCACCAAACACACTCCTCCACCAAACACACCCTTCAACAATCACACCCTCCACCAAACACACTCTCCACCGACACCCTCCACCAAACATACCTTCGACCAAACACACCCTTCACAAACACACCTCCACCAAACACATCTCTCCACCAAACACAACACTCCTCACGAAACACACCTCCACCCAAACACATCTCCATAAAACACCTCCACCAAACACATCCTCCAAAAAACATATTCCATCCAAACACACCTCCTTCACCAAACACACCTTCCACACCAAACACATCCTCCACCAAACATACCTCCCACCAAACACATCCTCCACCAAACACCTCTCCAAAACACATCCTCCAACAAACACACACAAACACATCCTCCATAAAACACACCTCCTCCACCAAACACATCCACCACCAAACACACCTTCCACCAAACACACCTCCACGAAACACACCTTCCACCAAACACACCTCCACCAACAACACACTCCAAACAGACCTCCACCAACCACACCTCCACCAAACACACCTCCACCAAACGCACTCCTAAACCAAACACACCTTCCACCAAACAACATCACCTCAACCAAGCACACCACCCCCACCAAACACACCCTCCACCAAACATACCCTCCACCAAACACACACATCCTCCATAAAACACACCTCCACCAAACATACCATCAACTAAAAGCATTTTCACCAAACACACCCTCCACCAAACACACCCCCACCAAAATACCCTCCACCAAACACATCCCTCCACCAAACACATCCTCCATAAACACACCTCCACCAAACATACCTCAACCAAACGCACCCTCCACGAAACACACCTCCACCTAACAACATCCTCATCCAAACACACCCTACCACACCTCCAACACACCTCTACCAAACACACCTCCACCAAACACACCTCCTCTCCAAAACACTCTCCAACAAACACACCTCCACCACACACCTCCACCAAACACACCCATTCACCAAACACACCCCTAACAAATACACCCTCCACCAACCACACTCCAACAAAACAGACCTCCACCAAACACACAGCTCCACCAAACACTCCATCATACACACACCTCCACCAAACATACCTCCACCAAACACATCTCCACCAAACACACCTCCACCAAACACATCCTTCCAAGAAACACACCTTCCACCAAACACATCCCATTAAACACACCTCCACCAAACAAAGTCAACCAAACACATCTCCATAAAACACATACACCAAACACACCTTCCACCAAACACACCATGCACCAAACACACCTCTCCACCAAATCATCCTCCACAAAACACACCCTCCACTAAACACACAGTTAACCAAACACATCCTCCATCAAACACATACTGCACCAAACACACCTCCAACAAACACACTCCTCCCCAAACATACCTCCACAAAACACACACCTCCACCAAACACACCTCCACCAACACATCCTCCATAAAACACACCTCCACCAAACACACCTCCACCAAACACACCTCCACCAAACATCCTCCACAAACACAACCTCCACCAAACACACCTCCACCAAACACACCTCCACCAAACACACCTCCACCAAACATCCCCTCCACCAAACACATCTCTACCAAACAATACCTCCACCAAACACACCCTCCACCAAACACACCCTCCACCCAAACACACCTCCACCAAACACACACCTCCACCAAACAACATCCTCCACCAAACACACCTCCACCAAACACACCTCCACCAAACACACCCTCCACCAAATACCCACCACATCTCCAAAACATATCCTCCACCAAAACACCCTCCACCAAACACACCTCCACCAAACACTCTTACCAAACACACTCTCCACCAAACACACCTCCACCAAACACTCTCCACCAAACACACCTCCATAAACACATCTCCACCCAAACACACCCTCCACCAAATATCCTCCATAAAACACACCCTAAACCAAACACTCTCTCCACCAAACACACCTCCACCAAACAAAACCCTCCACAAAACACACATCCTCCACCAAACACACCCTCCATAAAACACACCTCCCCAAACACATCCTCCACCAAACACACCTTCCACCAAACACACTCTCCACCAAACACACACTCCACCAACACATCCTCCACCAAACACACCTCTCCACCAAACACATCCTCCACCAAACACACACCTCCATAAACCACACCCTCCACCAAACACACCTCCACTAAACATACCTCCACCAAACACACCTCCCAAAACACACATCTACAAACACACTCTCCAACAATCACAACCTCCATAAAACACACCTCCACCAAACACATCCTCCACCAAACATACCTCACCAAACACACATCTCCCAAACACACATCCAACCAACACACTTCCAATCACACCTCCATAAACCCACACCTCCACCAAACACATCTCCACCAAACATACCTCCACAACAAACACACCCTCCAAAACACACAATCCACCAAACACACCTCCAACAACAAACACACCTCCATAAATCACACCTCCACAAATACATCGTCCATAAACACACCCTAAACCAAACACACCCTCTACCAAACACACCCTTCCAACAAACAAACCTCCAACCAAATATATTCTCTCAAAACACACCCTAAACCAAACACACCTCCACCAAACACACCTTCTAAACACACCTCCAACAACACTTCTACAAAACCTGCTCCATCAAAACACACCTCCACCAAACACACCTTCCAACAAACACGCCCTCCACAAACACACCTCCACCAAACACCTCCACCAAACACACGCTCCACCAAACACACCTCTAACCAAACACACCCATCCACCAAACACACTCTCCATAAACACATTCTCCACCAAACACACACCTCCACCAAACACATCCTCCATAAACACATTCTCCAAACACACCCTCCACCAAACACACACACCCTCCACCAAACACACTCCAAACACATCCTCCACCAAACATACCTCTCCACCACACACTCTCCCACAAACACACCTCTCCACAAACACACCTCCAACAAAAACACACCTTCCACCAAACACACATCCCCATAACACATCCTCCACCAAACATACCTCCGCCACACACTCCCACAAACACTCCCTCCACAAACACACCTCCAACAAACACACCTCCACCAAACTCACTTCCATCAAACACACCTCCACAAATCAGAACCTCCACCAAAAACACCCTCCACCAAACACCTCCTCCACCAACACCTCCACTAAAACACACCTCCACCAAACACACCCCTCCAACAAACCACCTTCACCAAACACACCCACCAAACACACCCTCCACCAAACAACATCCATCTACCAAACACACCTCCACCAAACACACCTCCACCAAACACATCCTCCATAAAAACACACACCTCCACCAAAAACACATCCTCCACCAAACACACCTCCACCAAACATCTTCCAACAAACACACCCACCAAACACATCCTCCAACCAACACACCTCTCCAAACACATCCTCCATAAACACACACTCCACCAAACACATCTCCACCAAACACACTTCCAACGAACACACCTCAACCAAACAAACCTCCACCAAACACACCTCCACCAAACACACCCTCCACCAAACACATCTCCACCAACACATCTCCATCACACATCTCCACAAACACACCTCTCCACCAAACACACACACCCTCCACCAAAACATCCTCCACCAAACACACCCCTACTAAAACACCTACAACAAACACACCTCCACCAAACACTCCTCCACCAAACACATCCTCCAAAAACACACCTCCACCAAACACACCTCCACCAAACACACTCTTCTACCAAACACACCTCCACAAACCAACACCTCCACCAAACACACCTCCACCAAACATACCTCTCAACACACCTAAACACACACCTACCAAACACACCTCCAACAAACACACCTCCATAAACACACCTCCACCAAATACACATCCTCCACAAACACACCCTCCACCAAACACACCTCCACCAAACACACCCTCCACCAAACACACCTCCACCAAACACATCCTCCACCAAACACCCTTCCACCAAACACACCCCAAACCAACACTCTCCACCAAACACACCTCCACCATAACACACCTCCACCAAAACACATCCTCCATAAAACACACACCACCAAACACACACCTCCACCAAACACACTCCTCCACCAAACACACCTCCAACAAACACACTCCTCCACCAAACACACCTCCACTAAAAACACCCTCCACCAAAACACCTCCACCAAACACACCTCCACAAAAACATCCTCCACCAAACACACCCTCCACCAAACACACACCTCCACCAAACACACTCCACCAAACACTCCACCAAACACATCTCCACCAAACACACCTCCACAAAACACACACACCTCCACCAAACACACCCTCCACCAAACACATCTCCACCAAACACATCCTCCACCACCAAACACACCTTCCACCAAACACATCCCCACCAATACGTAACTGGAACGAAGTGGCCATTGAT
>NW_024752722.1:0-10621 GCF_018991925.1 Homarus americanus
TAATCGAGTATAACAAAGTCCTTTGATCGACTGTAACAAAGTCCCTGAACGAGTATAACAATGCCCCATGATCGAGTATAACCTATTCCCCAACTCGAGTATAACAAAGGCCCTTGGTCGAAAATAACAAAGTCCCTAATCGAGTAAAACAAAGTCCCCTGATCGAGTATAACAAAGTCCCAAGATCGAGTAAATCAAAAGCCCCCTGATCGAGTATAACAAAGTCCGCTGATCGAGTTTAACAAAGTCCCAAGATCGAGTTTAACAAATTCCCAAGATCGAGTATAACAAAGTCCCCTCATCGAGTATAACAAAGTCCCCTGATCGAGTATAACAAAGTCTCCTGATCGAGTATAACAAAATCCCCTGATCGAGTAAAACAAACACCCCTGATCGAGTATAACAAAGTCCCCTGATCGAGTAAAACAAACACCCTGATCGGGTATAACAAGAAGTCCTCATCGAGTATAACAAAGCCCCCTCATCGAGAAACAAAAAAGGGTCCCTTATCCGGTATAACTAAGTCCATGATTGAGTATAACAAAGGACCTAATGGAGTATAACAAAGTCCCAAGATCGAGTAACCGAGATCCTCTGATCGATTAAAAACAAAATCCCCTGATCGAGTATAACAAAAGTCCCTGATCGAGTATAACAAAGTCCCCTGATCGAGTAAAACAAAGCCCCCTCATCGAGTATAACAAAGTCCCCTGATCGAGTATAACAAAGTCCGCTGATCGAGTTTAACAAAGTCCCAAGATTGAATTTAACAAAGTCCCAGATCGAGTATAACAAAGTCCCCTCATCGAGAATAACAAAGTCCCCTGATCGAGTATAACAAAGGCCCCTGGTCGTGTATAACAAAGTTCCATGATCGAGTAAAACAAATTCCCCTATTCGAGTATAACAAAGTCCCCTGATCGAGTAAAACAAACACCCTTGATCGAGTATAACAAAGTCCCCTGATCGAGTATAACAAAGCCCCCTCATCGAGTATAAAAAATTCCCCTTATCGAGTATAACAAAGTCCCAAGATCGAGTATAACAAAGTCCTCTGATCGATTAAAACAAATTCTCCTGATCGAGTATAACAAAGTCCCCTGATCGATTATAACAAAGTCCTGACCGAGAATAGCTAAAACCCTGATCGAGGTATAATGGACCCTAATGGAGTATAACAAAGTCTCCAAGATCATGGTATAACAAAGTCCCTGATCCGGAGTATGACAAAGTCCTGATCGAGTATAACAAAAGTCCCTGATCCCGGTATAACAGGTCCTGATCGAGAGTATAACAAAATTCCTGATCGAGTAAAACAAAGCCCGCTCATCGAGTATAACAAAGTCCCCTGATCGAGTATAACAAAGTCCCCTGTTCGAGTGTAACAAAGTCCTCTGATCGACTATAACAAAGCCACCTCGTTGAGTATAACAAAATCCCCTGATCGAGTATAACAAAGTCCCCTAATGGATTATAATAAAGTCCCCTGATTGAGTATAATATAGTCCCCTGATCAAGTATAACAAAGTCCCCTCATCGAGTATAACAAAGTCCCTTGATCGAGAAAAACAAAGCCCCCTGATCGAGTATAACAAACTCCCCTGATCGAGTATAACGTCCCTGATACAGGAGTTTAACAAAGCCCCTGATGAGTATAAGAAAGGCCTGACTGAACCTAACAAAGTCCCTAGTTAATTATATACAAAGTCTCCTGATCGAGTATATAAAGCCCCCTCGAGGAGTATAACGAAGTCCACGATCGAGGTATAACAAGTCCCTGATCCCGAGTATAACAAAAGTCCCTGATCGAGGTATAACAAAGTCCCTGTTCGGGCATAACAAAGTCCCTGATCGAGTATAACAAAGTCCCTTGATCGAGAAAAACAAAGTCCCCTGATAGAGTAGAAGAAAGTCCCCTGATCGAGGATAACAAAGTCCCCTGATCGAGTATAACTAAGTCCCCTGATCGAGAATAATAAAGTACCCTGATCTAGTGTAACAAAGTTCTCTGATCGAGTATAACAATGTCCCCTAATCGAGTATAACAAAGCCCCCTCGACGAGTATAACAAAGTCCCCTGATCGAGTATAACAAAGTCCCCTGATCGAGTATAACAAAGTCCCCTGATCGAGTAAAACAAAGCCCCCTCATCGAGTATAACAAAGTCCCCTGATCGAGTAAAACAAAGGCCCCTCATCGAGTATAACAAAGTCCCCTGATCGAGTATAACAAAGTCCGCTGATCGAGTTTAACAAAGTCCCAAGATCGAGTTTAACAAAGTCCCAAGATCGAGTATAACAAAGTCCCCTCATCGAGAAAAACAAAGTCCCCTGATCGAGTATAACAAAGGCCCCTGGTCGTGTATAACAAAGTCCCCTGATCGAGTAAAACAAATTCCCCTGATCGAGTATAACAAAGTCCCCTAATCGAGTAAAACAAACACCCCTGATCGAGAATAACAAAGTCCCCTCATCGAGTATAAAAAGCCCCCTCATCGAGTATAAAAAAGTCCCCTTATCGAGTATAACTAAGTCCCATGATTGAGTATAACAAAGGACCCTAATGGAGTATAACAAAGTCCCAAGATCGAGTATAACAAAGTCCTCTGATCGATTAAAACAAAGTCCCCTGATCGAGTATAACAAAGTTCCCTGATCGAGTATAACAAAGTCCCCTGATCGAGTAAAACAAAGCCCCCTCATCGAGTATAACAAAGTCCGCTGATCGAGTATAACAAAGTCCGCTGATCGAGTTTAACAAAGTCCCAAGATCGAGTTTAACAAAGTCCCAAGATCGAGTATAACAAAGTCCCCTGATCGAGTATAACTAAGTCCCCTGATCGAGTATAATAAAGGACCCTAATGGAGTATAACAAAGTCTCAAGAACGAGTATAACAAAGTCCCCTGATCGACTGTAACAAAGATCCCTGATCGAGTATAACAAAGTCCCCAGATCGAGTAAAACAAACACCCCTGATCGAGTATAACAAAGTCCCCTGATCGAGTATAACAAAGCCCCCTCATCGAGTATAAAAAAGGCCCCTTATCGAGTATAACTAAGTCCCATAATTGAGTATAACAAAGGACCCTAATGGAGTATAACAAAGTCCCAAGATCGAGTATAACAAAGTCCTCTGATCGATTAAAACAAAGTCCCCTGATCGAGTATAACAAAGTCCCCTGATCGAGTATAACAAAGTTCCCTGACCGAGTATAACTAAGTCCCCTGATCGAGTATAATAAGGGCCTAATGGAGTATAACAAAGTCTCCAAGATCGAGTATAACAAAGTCCCTGATCGAGTATGACAAAAGTCCCTGATCGAGTATATTAAAGATCTGATCGAGTATAATAACAAGTCCCTGATCGAGTATAACAAAGTCCCTGATCATTATAACAAAGCCTCCTCATCGAGTATAAAAGTCCTTATCGAGTATAACTAAGTCCCATGATTGAGTATAACAAAAGGACCTAATGAGTATAACAAGTCCCAAGATCGAGTATAACAAAAGTCCTCTGATCGATTAAAACAAAAAGTCCCCTGATCGAGTATAACAAAGTCCCCTGATGAGTATAACAAAAGTCCTGATCGAGTAAAACAAAGCCCCCTCATCGAGTATAACAAAGTCCCCTGATCGAGTATAACAAAGTCCGCTGATCGAGTTTAACAAAGTCCCAAGATAGAGTTTAACAAAGTCCCAGATCGAGTATAACAAAGTCCCCTCATCGAGAATAACAAAGTCCCCTGATCGAGTATAACAAAGGCCCCTGGTCGTGTATAACAAAGTTCCATGATCGAGTAAAACAAATTCCCATATTCGAGTATAACAAAGAACCCTGATCGAGTAAAACAAACACCCCTGATCGAGTATAACAAAGTCCCCTGATCGAGTATAACAAAGCCCCCTCATCGAGTATAAAAAAGGCCCCTTATCGAGTATAACTAAGTCCCATGATTGAGTGTAACAAAGGACCCTAATGGAGTATAACAAAGTCTCAAGATCGAGTATAACAAAGTCCTCTGATCAATTAAAACAAAGTCCCCTGATCGAGTATAACAAAGTCCCCTAATCGAGTATAACAAAGTCCCCTGACCGAGTATAACTAAGTCCCCTGATCGAGTATAATAAAGGACCCTAATGGAGTATAACAAAGTCTCAAGATCGAGTATAACAAAGTCCCCTGATCGAGTATGACAAAGACCCCTGATCGAGTATAACAAAGTCCCCTAATCGAGTATAACAAAGTCCCCTGATCGAGTATAACAAAGTCCCCTGATCGAGTATAACAAAGCCTCCTCATCGAGTATAACAAAGTCCCCTGATCGAGTATAACAAAGTCCCCTGTTCGAGTGTAACAAAGTCCTCTGATCGACTATAACAAAGCCACCTCGTCGAGTATAACAAAATCCCCTGATCGAGTATAACAAAGTCCCCTAATGGATTATAATAAAGTCCCCTGATTGAGTATAATAAAGTCCCCTGATCAAGTATAACAAAGTCCCCTGATCGAGTATAACAAAGTCTCTTGATCGAGAAAAACAAAGCCCCCTGATCGAGTATAACAAAGTCCCCTGATCGAGTATAGCAAAGTCCCCTGATGGAGTTTAACAAAGCCCCCTGATCGAGTATAAGAAAGGCCCCTGACTGAATATAACAAAGTCCCTAGTTGAGTATATACAAAGTCTCCTGATCGAGTATAACAAAGCCCCCCTCGAGGAGTATAACAAGTCCCTGATCCGAGTATAACAAGTCTGATCCGGAGTATAACAAAGTCCCCTGATCCGAGTATAACAAGTCCTGTTCGAGTATAACAAAGTCTGATCCGAGTATAACAAAAGTCCCTTGATCGAAAAACAAAATCCCTGATAGAGTGAAAAGTCCTGATCGAGTATAACAAAGTGCCCTGATCGAGTATAACTAAGTCCCCTGATCGAGAATAATAAAGTACCCTGATCTAGTGTAACAAAGTTCTCTGATCGAGTATAACAATGTCCCCTAATCGAGTATGACAAAGCCCCCTCGACGAGTATAACAAAGTCCCCTGATCGAGTATAACAAAGTCCCCTGACCGAGTATAACAAAGTCCCCTGATCGAGTATAACAAAGTCCCCTGATCGAGTAAAACAAAGCCCCCCTCATCGAGTATAACAAAGTCAGCTGATCGAGTTTAACAAAGTCCCAAGATCGAGTTTAACAAAGTCCCAAGATCGAGTATAACAAAGTCCCCTCATCGAGAATAACAAAGTCCCCTGATCGAGTATAACAAAGGCCCCTGGTCATGTATAACAAAGTCCCCTGATTGAGTAAAACAAATTCTCCTGATCGAGTATAACAAAGTCCCCTGATCGAGTAAAACAAACACCCCTGATCGAGTATAACAAAGTCCCCTCATCGAGTATAACAAAGCCCCCTCATCGAGTATAAAAAAGTCCCCTTATCGAGTATAACTAAGTCCCATGATTGAGTATAACAAAGGACCCTAATGGAGTATAACAAAGTCCCAAGATCGAGTATAACAAAGTCCTCTGATCGATTAAAACAAAGTCCCCTGATCGAGTATAACAAAGTCCCCTGATCGAGTATAACAAAGTCCCCTGATCGAGTAAAACAAAGCCCCCTCATCGAGTATAACAAAGTCCGCTGATCGAGTATAACAAAGTCCGATTATCGAGTTTAACAAAGTCCCAAGATCGAGTTTAACAAAGTCCCAAGATCGAGTATAACAAAGTCCCCTGATCGAGAATAACAAAGTCCCCTGATCGAGTATAACAAAGGCCCCTGGTCGTGTATAACAAAGTTCCCTGATCGAGTAAAACAAATTCCCCTGATCGAGCCTTAACTTAAAAGTCCCTGATCGAGTAAAACAAGCACCCCTGATCAGGTATAACAAAGTCCTGATCATGAGTATAACAAAGCCCCCTCATCAGTATAAAAAATTCCACCTCGAGTATAACTTCAGTCCATGATTGAGTATAACAAAAAAGGACCTAATGGAGTATAACAAAAGTCCCAAGATCGAGTATAACAAAGTCACTCTGATCGATTAAACGAAATTCCACGATCAGGTATAACAAAGGCCCCTCATCGAGTATAACAAAGTCCCCTGGTCGAGTATAACAAAGTCCCTGATCAGGTATAATAAGGACCTAATGGAGTACTCGCAAGTCAAAGATCGAGTATAAAGTCCCCAGTCAGGTATGACAAAGTCCCCTGATCGACTATAACAAAAGTCCCCTGATCGAGTATAACAAAGTCCCCTGATCGAGTATAACAAAGTCCCCTGATCGAGTAAAACAAAGCCCGCTCATCGAGTATAACAAAGTCCCCTGATCTAGTATAACAAAGTCCCCTGTTCGAGTGTAACAAAGTCCTCTCATCGACTATACCAAAGCCACCTCGTCGAGTATAACAAAATCCCCTGATCGAGTATAACAAAGTCCCCTAATGGATTATAATAAAGTCCCCTGATTGAGTATAATAAAGTCCCCTGATCAAGTATAACAAAGTCCCCTGATCGAGTATAACAAAGTCTCTTGATCGAGAAAAACAAAGCCCCCTGATCGAGTATAACAAAGTCCCCTGATCGAGTATAACAAAGTCCCCTGATGGAGTTTAACAAAGTACCCTGATCGAGTATAAGAAAGGCCCCTGACTGAATATAACAAAGTCCCTAGTTGAGTATATACAAAGTCTCCTGATCGAGTATAACAAAGCCCCCTGATCGAGCATAACAAAGTCCCCTGATCGATTACAACAAAGTTCCCTGATCCAGTATAGCAACGGCCCCTAATGGAGTATAACAAAGGGCCTGATTCAGTTTAACAAAGTCCCAAGATCGAGTATAACATAGTCCCCTCATCGAGTATAACAAAGTCCCCTGATCGAGTATAACAAAGTCCCCTGATCGAGTATAACAAACTCCCCTGGTCGAGTATAACAAAGTCCCTTATCGAGTATAATAAAGCCCCGGATCGAGTATAACAAAGTTCCCTGATCGAGTATAATAAAACACCCTAATGGACTATAACAACGTCTCAAGATCGAGTATAACAAAGTCCCCTAATCGAGTATAACAAAGTCCCCTCATCGAGTATAACTAAGTCCCTGATCGAGTTAAACAAAGCCCCCTCATCGAGTATAACAAAGTCCCTGATCTAGTGTAACAAAGTCCTCTGACCGAGTCTAACAAAGTCCCCTAATCGAGTATAACTAAGTCCTTACATTGAGTTTAACAAAGGACCCTAATGGAGTATAACAAAGTCCCAAGATCGAGTATAACAAAGTCTTCTGATCGAGTATAACAAAGTCCCCTGATCGAGTATAACAAAGCCCCCTAATCGAGTATAACAAAGTCCCCTGATCGAGTATAACTAAGTCCCCTGATTGAGTATAACAAAGGATCCTAATGGAGTTAAACAAAGTCCCAAGATCGAGTATAACAAAGTCCCCTCATCGAGTATAACAAAGTTCCCTGATCGAGAATAACAAAGTCCCATGATCGAGTAAAACAAACACCCCAGATCGAGTATAAAAAAGTCCTTGATCGAGTATAAAAAAGCCCCCTAACCGAGTATAACAAAGTCCTCTGATCGAGCATAACAAAGTCCCCTGATCGAGTATAACAAAGCCCCCTGATCGAGTATAACTAAGGCCTCTGGTCGAGTATAACAAAGTCCCCTCATCGAGTATAACATAGTCCCCTGATCGAGTATAACAAAGTCCCCTGACCGAGTAAAACAAAGTCCCCTGATAGAGTATAACTAAGTCCCCTGATTGAGTAAAACAAAGGACCCTAATGGAGTATAACAAAGTCCCAAGATCGAGTATAACAAAGTCCTCTGATCGAGTAAATAAAAGTCCCTTGATAGAGTATAACTAAGTCCCCTGATTGAGTAAAACAAAGGACCCTAATGGGGTAAAACAAAGTCCCCTGATCGAGTATAACGAAGTCCCCTGATTGAGTATAACAAAGTCGCCTGATCGAGTATAACAAAGTCCCCTGATCGAGTAAAGCAAAGTCCCTGATAGGAAGCCTCTAACTAAGGCCCCTGATTGGGTAAAACAAAAAGGACCTAATGGGTATAACATAGTCCCTGATCCCGGAAGGAGTATAACCGAAGTCCTGATCAGGTAAAACAAAGTCCCCTGATAGGTATAACTAAGTCCTGATTGGGTAAACAAGGACCGTGGGTAAACAAAGGTTTCAGTCGAGTACTAACGAAATTGATCGAGTATAACAAGTCGCCTGATCAGGTATAACAAAGTCCCCTGATCGAGTATATTTAAGTCCCCTGATCGAGTATAATAAAGGACCCTAATGGAGTATAACAAAGTCTCAAGAACGAGTATAACAAAGTCCCCTGATCGACTGTAACAAAGTTCCCTGATCGAGTATAACAAAGTCCCCAGATCGAGTATAACAAAATCCCCTGATCGAGTAAAACAAAGCCCCCTCATCAAGTAAAACAAAGTCCCCTGATCGAGTATAACAAAGTCCCCTGATCTAGTGTAACAAAGTCCTCTGAACGAGTATAACAAAGTCCCCTAATCTAGTATAACAAAGTCCCCTGATCGACTGTAACAAAGTTCCCTGATCGAGTATAACAAAGTCCCCAGATCGAGTATAACAAAGTCCCCTGATCGAGTAAAACAAAGCCCCCTCATCGAGTAAAACAAAGTCCCCTGATCGAGTATAACAAAGTCCCCTGATCTAGTGTAACAAAGTCCTCTGAACGAGTATAACAAAGTCACCTAATCGAGTATAACAAAGCCCCCCTCGACGAGTATAACAAAGTCCCCTGATCGAGTATAACAAAGTCCCCTGATCGAGGATAACAAAGTCCCCTGATCGAGCATAACAAAGTCCCCTTTTCGAGTATAACAAAGTCCCCTGATCGAGTATAATAAAGGACCCTAATGGAGTATAACAAAGTCTCAAGATCGAGTATAACAAAGTCCCCTCATCGAGTATGACAAAGTCCCCTGATCGATTTTAACAAAGTCCCCTGATCGCGTATAACAAAGTCCCCTGATCGAGTATAACAATGTCCCCTCATCGAGTAAATCAAAGCCCGCTCATCGAATACAACAAAGTCCCCTGATCGAGAATAACAAAGTCCCCTGTTCGAGTGTAACAAAGTCCTCTGATCGAGTATAACAAAGCCACCTCGTCGAGTATAACAAAATCCCCTGATCGAGTATAACAAAGTCCCCTAATCGATTATAATAAAGTCCCCTGATTGAGTATAATAAAGTCCCCTAATCAAGTATAACAAAGTCCCCTGATCGAGTATAACAAAGTTCCTTGATCGAGAAAAACAATGCCCCCTGATCGAGTATAACAAAGTCCCCTGATCGAGTATAACAAAGTCCCCTGATCGAGTATAACAAAGTCCCCTGATCGAGTTTAACAAAGCCCCCTGATCGAGCATAACAAAGTCCCCTGATCGATTACAACAAAGTTCCCTCATCCAGTATAACAAAGGCCCCTAATGGAGTATAACAAAGGACCCTAATGGAGTTAAACAAAGTCCCAAGATCGAGTATAACAAAGTCCCCTCATCGAGTATAACAAAGTTCCCTGATCAAGTATAACAAAGTTCCATGATCGAGTAAAACAAACACCCCTGATCGAGTATAAAAAAGTCCTTGATCGAGTATAAAAAAGCCCCATAATCGAGTATAACAAAGTCCCCTGATCGAGCATAACAAAATCCCCTGATCGAGTATAACAAAGCCCCCTGATCGAGTATAACTAAGGCCTCTGGTCGAGTATAACAAAGTCCCCTCATCGAGTATAACATAGTCCCCTGATCGAGTATAACAAAGTCCCCTGATCGAGTAAAACAAAGTCCCCTGATGGAGTATAACTAAGTCCCCTGATTGAGTAAAACAAAGGACCCTAATGGAGTATAACAAAGTCCCAAGATCGAGTATAACAAAGTCCTCTGATCGAGTAAAACAAAGTCCCCTGATAGAGTATAACTAAGTCCCCTGATTGAGTAAAACAAAGGACCCTAAAGGAGTAAAACAAAGTCCCCTGATCGAGTATAACGAAGTCCCCTGATTGAGTATAACAAAGTCGCCTGATCGAGTATAACAAAGTCCCCTGATCGAGTAAAGCAAAGTCCCCTGATTGAGTATAATTAAGTCCCCTGATTGAGTAAAACAAAGGACCCTAATGGAGTATAACATAGTCCCCTGATCGAGTATAACAAAGTCCCCTGATCGAGTAAAACAAAGTCCCCTGATAGAGTATAACTAAGTCCCCTGATTGAGTAAAACAAAGGACCCTAATGGAGTAAAACAAAGTCCCCTGATCGAGTATAACGAAGTCCCCTGATCCAGTATAACAAAGTCGCCTGATCGAGTATAACAAAGTCCCCTGATCGAGTATATTTAAGTCCCCTGATCGAGTATAATAAAGGACCCTAATGGAGTATAACAAAGTCTCAAGAACGAGTATAACAAAGTCCCCTGATCGACTGTAACAAAGTTCCCTAATCGAGTATAACAAAGTCCCCAGATCGAGTATAACAAAATCCCCTGATCGAGTAAAACAAAGCCCCCTCATCGAGTAAAACAAAGTACCCTGATCGAGTATAACAAAGTACCCTGATC
>NW_024752723.1:0-12952 GCF_018991925.1 Homarus americanus
GTCAAAAACGACTTATCTGGGATGAAATACTTGGGCACCCGCCACAACAAAGTCATAGAAAACGACTTTAAACTTAGACCAATAGATTGGACTGACATACGATAACCAGAATCAGAGGATTTTCTCAGACAATACAAACTGCTTCCAAGTCAACAAAACCGAACCCACGGGGTAATAAATACTCAATTTAGTTCATCAAACAGAAAACCTCATTAGCAATGTCGAGGTAAGGAACAAACTTTCAAACAGTTACCTGAAATTAAATTCAGTTAGACTTTCCAAACAGGACGTAAGAAAATTCACAAAAGTGCCAATTTCAGAAGGCCAAACTTTGACAGTTTAAAAGAGGCAGCAGAGAGAGGGTGTCGCACACCGTGAACCTGACAAATGACACCACCTAATAACGAGATCTGGATTGCCAGTTCACGACAATTTAAATATTGAGTTATACACAAAAGCAGAACACCATACAAAAAACTCAGATCAAAACAACAATGACCTAAATGGATAAATAATTATTTAAAAACATCATTGGCCAAAGAACTATAGGTAGAAGGATAAATCTGCAAATTCACCTCAGAACACCATAACAATAGCGATGAGGTTAAAACCAATAAAGATAGAAGCAAAAGAATAATAAGTAGATAACAAAGACGAGGCAAGACCAAACCCCAAATTCTACCAAATACAAACTAAAACACGAAGTTGCGTCTACGATCCAATTCACAGAAAAACAATGATATGAACAAAATGAAACAATTTGAATAAATATTTCAACAGTTTTCACCAAAGAATTAAAACATGATCCGAAACACCGACCTATTCAGAATAGAAGAAAAAACAAATTAAAACAAGATAGTAGTGAATAGTAACGATGTTATTAAACAAATAGACAAACTAAATACCAATAAGTCACCTGATCCCGATGAATATTTGCCCAGAACATTAAAGAAATTTAAGGAAGAGCTTAGTATGCCCTTAGCAATTGTTTATGTCCTTAAAAACAGGTGTAGTACCAGAATCCTGGAGATTGTAGATGTGTACCGATTTTTCAAAGAAGAGGGATAGATCACTAATACTCTAACTACCCTTAATCAGTCTAACATCAATAGTAGGCAAATTACTGGGAAGCAATCATTTCAAACTCGTTAAAAATCACCTGACTTACGGATTGATCAATGATTCGCCTCCTTCTAAGCGGACGTTCTTGCCCTAACTAATCTGTGTATTTAACTTTTCATCAGTTTTCGAATAGATTGGACAGAAGGGCTGAAATTTGATGTGGTGCCTCTCGACTTTAACAAAGCCAACTTGACAGAGTCCCCGAAAGACTAATTAAATTAAAGCTCATGGCATCAAGGTGACATCCTTAAAATGGATGAAGTGGTTACAGGACAGGAAACAGCGGTGAAACATTACTTGACACTAAGTCCCATTGAACAACGTCACAAGTGGAGTTCCCCAAGGCTCAGTACTTGGACCATTATTATTGTATTATATACATAACGACATAGATATGAGGCATAGACAGCAACATAAATGGTGTTGATGACTAAATAGGACGTGTTATTCGTCAATGAGACTCAGCAAAACTACAGGAAGATCTAAAAAAAAATTTCGAATGGTCTGAAAAAATGGCAGATGAGTTAAAGTGGACAAATATAAGTCTTCAGTATAGGAGATGTAAACAGAAACCAGATACCAGATGAACAAGATGCCATAGAAATCCGACTGCAGAGAGATTTAGGAGTAATGATACGTAGGAACCTTAAGCCAAGTAAACAATATCAACTTTCCTCGTAACAAGGCTAATAATATGGGTTCATAAAAGTGTTAGTTGATGGCAGGGGTCATCTCTAAAACTGTATCTTGCTCTTGTGAGACACACCTGGATTACATGAGTTCAGTTCTGGTCACTGTATTACAGAATTCTTGGAAAGAATTCGAGAGAGAATATTCAAGACTAATCGGGCATTAGGAACCTTGAGTATAGAGACGGAGTTAAAGCATCTTAATTTGCACTCCCTCGAGGACGTGGCGAGGCGACCTGATAAAGGTGTATAAGTGGAAGGCAGGGCTAAACAAAGGGGACATTACAAAAGGTACTCAAACTATCAACAGAGCGAACTCGTAACAATGGTTTAAATTAGACAAATTGATTTAGGCGTTAAATAGTGTACTGGTTTTGGAAGCAGAGTAGTGGATGAATGGAACAAGTTACCAAATATCATCATTAACTCGAATACGCTGAATAGCTTCAAACATAGGTTGGATGCTTATAGGCCAATAGGGGTTGGGTGTAAACGGGACTGCCCAGTATGGGCCAATAGGCCCGCTGCAGTTTCCTCCATTCTTATGTTCTTATGTTCTTAATCCTATGTAAAATCCAAGTAGCCAAAGAATATTTATAAACTCACATATTAATATTTACTATAATTTATACCTGGACATATTATACATATTATACATATTATACATATTATTTCCTTCTATTGAACAATGTCAACATAATTATAGGCCTAAAATTACTACAGGTTTTATAGTGAAGAGAATATTTTTTTAGTGAATTATCTTGGTTGGTATATTATAGATAGGGTGAAATTATTATTTTTTTTTTATTAAATTATAGTGATATAATTATTTAGCCACTAAATTTTGTCTCGCCAGTGATGTGTGAAATAATAATAATAATAATAATTAACGGTTTATTGAAAAATCCTTATCTGAGGCTAATATACATTGGACATAAATGACTTATTACATACATTGGTGGTTTAACAAAGCCTTCATTAGAAAGGTGAAGGAACATACTGTACACTTTGTACAGTGAACATACGATTAACGTTTATACACGTTGATCATGTGAGCTAGGTGTTGAACAGCAGACACGTAGTGTAGTAACTCTCTCTAGATGGCGTTATGAGGGGCATCAACGTGAGTACTAGTTCCCTCACAGATGGCGTTATGAGGGCATCACGTGAATACTAGTTCCTCCAGGTGGTGTTATGGGGGCATCACGTGGAGTACTAGTTCCCTCACAGGTGGTGTTATGAGGGGCATCACGTGGGTACTAGTTTCCCTCACAGATGGCGTTAGGGGGCATCACGTGGAGTACTAGTTCCCTCCAGGTGGTGTTATGAGGGCATCGTGGAGTACTAGTTCCCTCACAGGTGGTGTTATGAGGCATCACGTGGAGTACTAGTTCCTCACAGGTGGTGTTATGAGGGGCATCACGTGGAGTACTAGTTCCTCAAGGTGGTGTTATGAGGGCATCACGTGGAGTACTAGTTCCCTCACAGGTGGTGTTATGAGGCATCACGTGGAGTACTAGTTCCCTCACAGGTGGTGTTATGAGGGGCATCACGTGGGTACTAGTTCCCTCACAGGTGATATATAGAACAAATTGTGTGTGTTGTGGTGGTGTGGTGTGGGTGTGTTTATATACTGTAAACAAGCAAAACAACACACACACACACACACACACACACACACACACACAACATCTGTGAGGGAATTACTACAGCACGTGAGGTCCCTCATCACAACATCTATGAGGGAATTACTACACCACGTGAGGGCCCTCATAACACCATCTGTGAGGGAATTACTACAGCACGTGAGGCCCCTCATCACACCATCTGTGAGGGAATTACTACACCACGTGAGGCCCCCATCACAACATCTATGAGGGAATTACTACACCACGTGAGGTCCCTCATAACACCATCTGTGAGGGAATTACTACAGCACGTGAGGTCCCTCATAACACCATCTGTGAGGGAATTACTACAGCACGTGAGGTCCTCATCACAACATCTATGAGGTTACACACCATGGGCCCCTCATAACACCATCTGTGAGGGAATTACTACACCACGTAAACCCCTCATAACACCATCTGGGGAATTACTACAGCACGTGAGTCCTCATCACAACATCTATGAGAATTACTACACCACGTGAGGTCCCTCATAACACCATCTGGGAGGAAATTACTACACCACGTGAAGTCCCTCATAACACCATCTGTGAGGGAATTACTACACCACGTGAGGTCCCTCATAACACCACCTGTGAGGGAATTACTACACCACGTGAGGTCCCTCATAACACCATCTGTGGGGAATTACTACACCACGTGAGGTCCCTCATAACACCATCTGTGAGGGAATTACTACACCACGTGAGGTCCCTCATAACACCATCTGTGGGGAATTACTACACCACGTGAGGTCCCTCATAACACCATCTGTGAGGGGTCCCTCATAACAACATCTGTGAGGGAATTACTACACCACGTGAGGCCCATCTATCATTTGTGAGGGAATTACTACACCACGTGAAGCCCCTCATAACACCATCTGTGAGGGAATTACTACACCACGTGAGGGCCCTCATTGCGCCACCTGAGGGAACTACTACACCACGTGAGGTCCCTCCTAACACCATTTGGGAGGGAGTTACTACAGTACGTGTTTGCTGTTCAACACCTACATTAATCTATATGTTCACTGTATGTTCCTTTACCTTTCTCTAATGAAGGCTATAGTTAAACCACCAATGTATGTAATAAGTCATTTATGTCCAATGTATATTTTCAGCCTTCGGGCTGCAGAACTTTTTCAATAAACCATTAATTATTATTATTATTATTATTACACTGCCCCACACACATCAGTGACATCACCCAACACCTCCACTTTACACAAATAGTTGACTTTCCCACACATGGCAATGCCACCCTTGACCTCATCATGACTGATCTCCGTAACCACTCCCTTCCCCCCCAGCCGCTGCCTCCCATGGGACGCAGCCCCCACCTGTCCCTACTGTGGTCACCTACCCCCACCATCTCACCACCGCCAGTTGCCACCAGGACTTGCCGACCCACCCCTGACTCTGCTATGCGGCGTTTCGGACAATGGATAACCCGGTATACCTGAACTGAAGTGATCACGGTAGACGATGTGCAGAACAAGTGGGATAATTACCTGGACACTATCACCAAAGTCTACCATCACTTCTTTCCAGCCAAGACACTGAGGATCCACGCCAATGATGTCCCGTGGATTACGCCCAGCATAAAAAGACACTGAGCAGCGCAACAAGGCATACTACACCAACAACCGCCTGTACAAAAGTCTACGTAACCAGGTCATCAGGGAAATCAAGTCGGCCAAGAAGACTTATTATCCCAGGAAAGTGCAAGGCCCCAAGGAGGTCGGGATTGGTCAGTGGTACTCCAAGGTAAAAGATCTCTGTGGTCTCAACCGTCAGTCTCCTACACTTCCTTTCATCTCACATTTACCTAGTGAGGAGGCAGCTGAGATAATTAATAACCATTTTGCTACCATATGTCATACCTTACCCAGTCTTGACCTCACTCTCCTCCCAGCTTACTTACCTTCCCCCTCCCCCCCTCCCAGTGTCCAACCATATGAAATCGCCAACAAACTCCTGAAATTTAAATCCAAACGCTCCACGACCCCAATTGACCTCCCAATCAAAATATACAAGGAGTTTGCAGTCGAACTTGCCACCCCCCTCTGTTCTATTATTAATGCATCCCTCAGACAAAGCAAATGCCCTAATGAATGGAAAACCGCATTTGTCACCCCCATCCCCAAGGTCACCACCCCACAGTCCCCTAACGACCTCAGGCCAGTTGCCATTACCCCCATACCCAGTCTACTCTGTGAGGACTTTGTTTTTGAGTGGGCATTTGCCAGTATCTATCAGTCAATTGATCCACAGCAATTTGGCAATATGAGGACCTCCTCTACATCACACTGCTTGTGAGCTTTCTGGATTTTCTGCACAAAAACTTGCAGAAACGTAAGACATCACTGGCCGTTGCCCTTTTTGACTGGATGCCCACAAACCTGGTCTCATGGCTCACTGATTTCTTGAGTGGACGTCGTCCAGGCAGTGAGGTATCAGGGCTTGGTCTCCACATTCCAACACCTCACCTGCGGTGTTCCCCAGGGGACCAAGATGGGACCACTGTGCTTCCTCATCCTGATCAACGACGCTCTATCGGACACTCCTCACAGGTGGAAGTACGTGGATGACTGCACTGTGGGGGTTTCAGTGGACAACACCGCACCAGACTACTCATCGCTACAAGGCACCCTGGACAGGCTACAGGCATGGACTACGGAGAACAAGGTCACCATCAACCACACCAAAACCTTAGTCATGCACATCAGTACCGCCACCACTCCAGTGCAAGCCCCAGCAGTCACAGTGGGTGCCCATCCTCTCCAGCTGGTGCAGTCTGCCAAACTCCTGGGTGTAACTATAGACAACAAACTGGACTGGAAGGCCCATGTAAATAGCACAGTCAAGGCAGCCTCGTACCGTCTCTACATGCTACGACGACTTAGGTCACTTGGAACACCCACGCCAGAGCTGAGGACCATCTACAACGCCTTTATTCTCCCCAAACTAACGTATGCTTCACCAGCCTGGTCGTCTTCTCTCAACTCCACCCAACAACGTCGGCTAGAGAAGGTACAGAAAAGGGCCTGCAGAATCATGCTCGGCACAGAATACTCCGGCTACATCAACGCTCTCTCCACCCTGGAAATGCCATCCCTCAGTGACCTCCACCACCAAGCACTGGAAAGGTTTGGCAGCCAACTAATGCACCACCCTCGTCATCGCCACCTCCTGCCACCGGCAGCCCCCCACCCACCTCGCGCAGTCCGCCACTACAACAAAATTCAGCCTATAAGAGCCCGCACTGATAGATATATGAATAACACCATCCCATCTATTGTTAAAATAATAAACAACTCCTGATTTATGTACTGTACAGCCCTGTAAATGCATTCAACACATATTATATCATTATGTCTAAATCAAATGTAAGTCTGTATATTTTCAGCCACCGACTGCAACTCTATTAATAAACCGTTTATTTTATTATTATTATTATTTTTATTATTATTATTATTATTATTATTATTATTACATGTATCTAGAATGTAACTTAGAATTCTGAACGGAAAATAAGAAAAAAAATAAAAGTAGGTACAGTAATTACAGAAGGCGAGGCACTACTTCACTGTAACGACAACATTCACCTGTCGTGCAAAACATTCCGTTAATTAAGGTGTTCTCGCGTGAGCTCTCATTTTTTACTGTAAACTGTGTGAGGCATGGATGTTGAAGGCTTGTTTTATAGTCTATCTGTACACACACTCTCTTTTTATAGTGTATAGATGTGATGTTTGCGTATGTGTGTGTGTGTGTGTGTGTGTGTGTGTGTGTGTGTGTGTGTGTGTGTGTGTGTGTGTGTGTGTGTGTGTGTGTGCAATATTAATAATAATAATTAACGGTTTATTAAAAGAGCATGGCAGCAGGAAGGCTGACAATATACAGTTACATAATTGGGGAATGGGTCTCTTGATTTACAAATAATATACAAGTAACATAAGTGATACAAATATGATATATAATAAATAGGTGGGGAGAAGGTCAGACTACAGGGCATTTCAACATTTCAACAGTGCAAAAAGTAAGATTGACTGGGAGTGAATACACTGGTTGATTACGAGTTATTGATAATTTTTACAATGGTTGGGACTGGGCTGTTCTTATAGCGATCAGTTCGTGCTCGTATGGGCTGGATGCGGTTGTGGTGTCGAACAGCAATTCTCGGACGAGGGATCTCGGGTGGTAGTAGGAGCCGGTGTCGAGGATGGTGCAGAAGCTTCTCACCAAATTTGCAGATGAATTCGTGGTGATGGTCAGTGAGAGCCGGGAGGGTCAGTGTGTTGAGCGCTTCTTGATATGTGGAGTAGGAAGGGGAGAGAATAATCTTGCATGCCCTCTTTTGTATTTTTTCTAGGTGTTTACATTGTGTGGCATTTAGGGAGGAAGACCAGGTAGGGGAGGCATAGGTGAGCTTGGGAAGTAAGTACGGGGTATGGGGGTATGTGTGTGTGGGGGTATGTGTGTGTGGGGGTATGTGTGTGTGGGGGTATGTGTGTGTGTGGGGGTATGTGTGTGTGGGGTGTGTGTGGGGGGTATGTGTGTGGGGGTATGTGTGTGTGTGTGCATGTGTGGGGGTAGCATGTGTGTGTGGGGGTATGTGTGTGTGGGGGGTGTGGGGGTATGTGTGTGTGTGTGCATGTGTGTGAATATTCCATTAATATGTTCAGCTTATCCCTACAAAGTGCTGAGCTCAGAATATATTTACTTCCGGTTCATGATAAAACTGAAGCACTTCTTGGTCATAACATGTTTACGTAATTATTAGTATTATTATTAATGATCACGATGTTATGTGGCACCAAATATATATTGAATTTATAGGTAATTTACCTTACCTGTTCAGAGGTAATTACCCTGCTTGTTCAGTAGGTAGGACTATATTTTATATTATTTTATTCCTGTGTGTAATGATTGTGATAATTGGCGGCATGGTATGAGCACTGGGTGGATCACTGGTCCACCAGCTCAACGGTGAGTGGGGAGAAGCAGATGAGTCTGGCTGGTGAGTGAGTGTGGTACAGTTGGTCTGGAGTCAGGATATGGAGATAAGTGATTTATTCTTTAGTACTGTTCAAGTGGATGGTAAGTAGGGCTTAGGTTAATTTATGCTGTGGTTGTGTGTATTTAAATTATTCTTTTACTTGCCTTTGTATATTAAGAAATTATGCAGTGTATAATTCCTCCTCAATATGACTTAATCTGAGGTTTATTAACAACCTGGCAGATATAATATTAGTCATTACAGTGTTTACCCTGCTTGTTGTGACCACTAGTTACGGGGAGTTTGCTTCTTTATGCTTTCACTATCAAGCCTCACCTCTTATTTAACTAGTGGCATCCTAATAATAATAATAATGAGCCACCAATCACGGAACTATCATCATACTCAGGGTAGGCGACCACGACCCACCACTGTTCTTCACCACCGCTTCCCTTATTATGCATCTCTCATGGGGCCCAACTTTTAATATTATCATCCCTCACTGTCTCTACCTTCCCCTGACCCTCCTCCCCTAAATTTCATCCAATTAATAACTCTTACATTATCCTCTCATCCCTAATTACGTGACCAAAGTGCCTAATTTTGTTTTAATTTATAAAATTTCAATATTTTATTAATGTTCTGTTTTACTTATCAGTGTAACTTTAATACTCTCAGTGTCAGTAATCTTAAATTCCCTCAGTGTAACTTTAATACTCTCAGTGTCAGTAATCTTCAATTCCCTCAGTGTAACTTTAATACTCTCAGTGTCAGTAATCTTAAATTCCCTCAGTGTAACTTTAATACTCTCAGTGTCAGTAATCTTAAATTCCCTCAGTGTAACTTTAATACTCTCAGTGTCAGTAATCTTCAATTCCCTCAGTGTAACTTGATATAGTCTTATTTGTTCTTTCTTTCTTCATCTACCATCACACAACGGTAAAATTGCAGTTTAACTACCAATTGGTTTTGGACCGGAAATCTAGTCTTTCCCCCGTGGTGTTTGGTGAGATTCATTCAAGTTTGACCTTCAAATCCGTCGGATATAAATCGTTTTTGAGCTGTCACCCTCTCATAGAACTTGACCTAACCACCCAAAGAAACCTAACCTACCCTAACCAACCTAACCTAACCAATCAAAAAAACCTAACCTAACCAACCAAAAAAACCTAACCTAACCAACCAAAAAAACCTAACCAACCAAAAAAACCTAACCTAACCAACCAAAAAAACCTAACCTAACCAACCAAAAAAACCTAACCTAACCAACCAAAAAAACCTAACCTAACCAACCAAAAAAACCTACCCTAACCAACCAAAAAAACCTAACCTAACCAACCAAAAAAACCTAACCTAACCTTACCTCACTTCCTAGTCAACCTCCCTCACCATACTAAACAGAAAGTACTTATCATAATACCTGGTACCAATGGAAGTTACTGAGTCGAGGCTACTGTACATAGTGTAATTCTATGTCAACTGTTATATCGTTGAGGCCCAGGGTTGTAGTGTTATAATGACGTCATACGGTACCCTACACAATAACACAGCACAGGGTTGTAGTGTTATAATGACGTCATACGGTACCCTACACAATACACTATTATAACAAACTCGTACTTCACAACCCATGCTGACCATCATCACTCGCCTCCAATACACAACAAAAACAAAATTAAGTAAATACATAAAAAAATATTGAATCAAGTACAAAATAAAATAAAGAAATACAAAGATAAAGCAAATAAAAAAAAAAATAACAGTTATACGCAAAAATGAATCAAATACCTAAAAAAATAATCAAATGCAACAAAAAAATGATTCAAATACAAAAAAAATACAAACTCTTGACTTAAATACAAAACAAATTACTTAAATACAAAAAAAAATACAAACTCTTGATTTAAATACAGAAAAAAACTTATTCAAATACAAAAATCTGATTCAAACACAAACCAAAATATTGAAAAACCAAAAAAATTATTCGAAAAATAAAATATATACTATGAAACTTGATAATATTTGTCAAACACTGAATACTTATTATTTTTTCTTGTTATTTTTCCCTAACATAGTGAAGATGATAATTACAAGGGGGAAACTCTCACATAACGGGAATAATTGAGAGAAACCTTGAATTACACACACAACTCTCTCTCTCTGGATACACACACACACACACACACACACACACACACACACACACACACACACACACACACATAATTGCTGTCCCTCCACTACCCCTCCTCCACCCCGTCCCTCCCTCCCTCCTCTCCCTCTCCCCCCCAAAAAATCTCATCTCCCTTGAGAATTCCAGAGTATATTTTACAGTGGATTTGGAGGAGGACTGGAGGAAGTGGGGAGGGAGTGAGGAGGAGGGGGGGGAGGAGGGAAGTGGGAGGAGGTGGGGAGGAGGGGGAGGGAGGGGGGAGGAGGTGGGAGGAGGAAGTGGGGAAGAAGAGAGGAGGGAAGGAGGAGTGGGGGAGGAGGGTGGAGGAGGAGGGGGGGAGGAAGGGGGGGAGGAGGGAAGTGGGGGAGGAGGGGAGGAGGAAGTGGGGGAGGAGGAGGAGGGAGAGGAGGGGGGGAGAGTGGGGAGAGGAAAAGTGGAGTGGGGGAGGAAAGGGAGAGGAAGGTGGGGGAAGAGGGAAGTGGGGGAAGAGGGAAGTGGGGAGGAGGAGAAGGGGGAGAGGAGGAAAGTGGGGGAGGAGGGAAGTGGAGAGTGGAGAGGGGGAGGAGGGAAGTAGTGGGGGGAAGAAGGAGGGAAGTGGGGGGAGGAGGTGGGGAGGAGGAAGTGGGAGGAGGAAGTGGGGAGGAGGGGTGGGGGAAGAAGGGAGAGGAGGAAGTGGGGAGGAGGGGTGGGGGAAGTGGGGAGAGGGGGAGGAGAGGTGGGGGAGGAGTGGGGGAAGAGAAGGAGGGGGGAGGAAGGAAGTGGGGGAGAAGTGGGAAGAGGGAAGGGGAGGAGGGGAGTGGGGGAAGATTTAGAGGGAGGGAAGTGGGAAGGGAGGTAAGGAGGGGGGTAAGATTTACATAGCGAGAAGAGTGAATAAATGAGCAGAGAGGAATGTATAGGTTTTTATTTACTTAAATTAATTAATGAAAAAACTGACGGAAATATCTAGGGAATATCCCCTCCCCTAACCACACCCTCCCCAACCACACCACCCCCCCTCCCCCTCCATAGCCCTGAGATACCGTACCAAATATACCCACACACCCACTTGGAAAAACAAAAATACCCACCTCTAATTTAACGGAAAACCTCCCATTACCGAACTTACTGCACCGATGAGTCCGTTAATGAGAGGCGTTGGTGTATAGTTATATATCAGCTATTGGAAGACGACTGTGGCGTAGTGAGCCTTTGACAACTATGTATGTATGTGTGTATGTGTGTATGTATGTATGTATGTATGTATGTATGTATGTATGTTTGTATGTATGTATGTATGTATGCATGTATGTTTGTTTGTATGTATGTATGTATGTATGTATGTATATATGTATGTATGTATGTATGTATGTATGTATGTATGTATGTATGTATGTATGTATGTATGCATGTATGTTTGTATGTATGTATGTATGTATGTATGTATGTATGTATGTATGTATGTATGCATGACTCCCGTATTTTATTTAATATTTGTGTGAGTGGTGTCAATTATCGTGATTATTTTCGTAGTAAAGAGATGTCAAACTCTAACGGTTGCTTGTTACCCCTTGGAAACTCATGGTTCTTGACTTTCCTTTTATAAGATCCTGATTAGGAGGCCAAGGGATTTATAACCTGAAGTCCAAGCCTTTACAGTAGGTATGTATGTATATATCACTATCTTCCTTTCACCACAATCTCCCTCACCATCAATCTCCCTCTCACCACCAATCTCCCTCTCACCACCAATCTCACTCTCACCATCAGTCTCCCTCACCACCAATCTCCCTCTCACCACCAATCTCCCTCTCACTACCAATCTTCCATTCACCACCAATCTCCCTCTCACCACCAATCTCCCTCTCACCACCAATCTTCCTCTCACCACCAATCTCCCTCTCACCACCAATCTTCCTTTCACACCAATCTCCCTCTCACTACAATCTCCCCTCCCTACGTCTCACTAAATCTCTCTCTCTCTCGCCTTCGTTCTGTTTTCTCTTCCTTTCCGTCTCTCTTTCCCTCTTCCCTCCCTTTCTCCTCCTTCATTATCTACCCTCTCCTCACCCCTCGCTCCGCCCCTACAACTAGGCAATTCAACTTTAGGGTCGTTACAGGAGAATAACAACTCCCATCATAATTACAATCGTTGGCCTTCTCTCATTACCCGCCATATTCCCCTCTCTCTCTCTCTCTCTCTCTCTCTCTCTCTCTCTCTCTCTCTCTCTCTCTCTCTCTCTCTCTCTCTCTCTCTCTCTTTCCAGCCTCCACCTAATCTACAGGTTGAAATAAGCGATGGTGCCTAATCTATTGTC
>NW_024752724.1:0-8141 GCF_018991925.1 Homarus americanus
CAAAATCTATGTCAGTCTGGGCTTGATCATTGATGAGCTGGTTATCAGCAAATAGTTGCGCTAGGCGTTCGATTTCATCTACATTAGACATGGGAAACTTAGAAATTATCTATTAGCCCCCTTGGGTCAATGAATACTTAACAGTAAGTAGATCACTTGCCTCTCATTTACAAGACAAATGAATATTAATTGTAGTTAATTTTAAACTATCAATAAGAAGACAGACACTTACAAACTACTGTAAATTATAGGATTCCAATACATTAATCTTACATTCGACACTTTATCATTGAAATAATCCTATCCCACGAACCTATCGATGTGAAGATATCTCTCGAACGTGTTCATGTGTGTAAAACTATGTAATTTAAATACCTATTTATACAGAGTACGTCTGTATAGAAAATGTGTGATCCTTCAAGAGTTCTGAGTAGAGTGTGGGTGGGGTCTCTTCCTAGGATGCGTGCGCCGCTGCTGGTTTCCTTGGCAACGAGATGACGCTTCTGCTTTGGTGAGAGACGAGTCCACTTGATTTAGGTGAGTTCCTCCTCCGGCGATCAGAAAACAGATGATTGGTTATCACACTGGTCGTTCGCTGGCGAAAACTGCCGTGTGCCAATTCTACACAGACCACGTATATATGGAGATCTGTATGATGACACCGGAATTCGTAATTCGCGCTGACGACACAACAATACTGCTCAGCTGCTAGTGAAATACCAATTGAATTCCAGGCTACGAAACTGTTGTTCAACACTGCAACACTGTAATGTCTAGGGAATGCTGAGTGGAGTCTATCTCAACCGGCTCAATCTGGATATGTACCAACAGGCTGTAATATTTGTATATTACGAATTCTGCACGTATTTGTATGTGACAGAGATAAGGAGCGCTCACTACATATCGTCTCAATACGGGATATAGTTTTAAACACTGGAATTATGTAACGCGTCACTGCTGTGTGGTTTCTTGTTTTTCACAAGACACAGACGGATGATACGACTACCAGTTTGAAGAATCCGTACACACCGCTTGCCACCTATATGAATCGGCTGCTTGTCCAATTAACCAGTCCGTTCACACATATTTATATTGGGGTTTTAAGTAACGAAACCCAAACGGTAGTTCCTTTGTTTTATTATAAAAGGTTGTAGATATAATTCCTGAGTGTATATCAACCGTAAGTCTCACTGTCTAGGAGTGAATGAGAAAGGGACGGCGTTTATGTATGATAAACGTTAGGTCACGTCCTTACGATATGACTTGAGGTGAGCTACTGAAGCTTAGGGGCATCGCAGTGCATGCTTACAGGAATGCTGAGCTATGGGTCTCGCCCTCTTGGGTAAGTTGCCCGCCCACGTGTCAATCTCATGTCTTACTCATAGACAGTGGAAAGTTACAGGGTGGTGAATCTGAATATAATATCAGATGTATTGACCCATTTATATAATACGTTCTGTTGATGAGACAGGGGCCTATTACACTCATCGAATATAACAAAGTCCCCTGTTCGAGTATAACAAAGTCCCCTGATCGCGTATAACAAGGTCCCCTGTTCGAGTATAACACAGTCCCCTGAACGATTATAACAAAGGCCCCTGATCGAGTATAACAAAGCCCCCTGATCGAATATAACAAAAGCGCCTGAACGAGTATAACAAAGGCCCCTGAACGATTATAACAAAGGCCCCTGATCGAGTATAACAAAGTTCCCTGATCGAGTATAACAAAGCCCCCTGATCGAGTATAACAAAGTCGCCTCATCAAGTATAACAAAGTCCCCTGGTCGAGTATAACAAAGACGCCTGAACGAGTATAACAAAGGCCCCTGATCGAGTAGAACAAAGTTCCCTGATCGAGTATAACAGAGTCCCCTGATCGAGTATAACAAAGGCCCATGATCGAGTATAACAAAATTTCCCTGATCGAGTATAACAAAGCCCCCTCATCGAGTATAACAAAGTCCCCCTTTTCGAGAATAACTAAGTCCCCTGATCGAGTATAACAATGCCCCCTGATCAAGTATAACAAAGGCTCCAGATCGAGTATAACAAAGTCCCCTGGTCGAGTATAACAAAGTCCCGTGAACGAATATAACAAAGGCCCCTGATCGAGTATAACAAAGTTCCTGATCGAGTATAACAAAGTCCCAGGTCGAGTATAACTAAGTCCCCTGATCGAGTATAACAAATGCCCCTGATCGAGTATAACAAAGGCCCCAGATCGAGTATAACAAAGTCCCCTGATCGAGATATAACAAAGCCCCCTCATCGAGTAAAACAAAGTCCCTGATCCAGTATAACAAAGTCCCCTCACCGAGTATAATAAAGTTCCCTGATCGAGGATAACAAAGCCCCCTCATAGAGTATAACAAAGTCCTCTGATCGATTATAACAAAGTCCCCTGATCGGGTATAACAAAGGCCCCTCATCGAGTATAACAAAGGCCCTTCATCAAGTATAACAAAGTCCCATGATCGAGTATAAAAAAGTCCCCTCATCGAATATAACAAAGTCCCCTGATCGAGTATAACAAATTCCCCTGATCGAGTAGAACAAAGGCCCCTCATCGAGTATAACAAAGGCCCCTGATCGAGTATAACAAAGGCCCCTCGTCGAGTATAACAAAGTCCCATGATCGAGAATAAAAAATTCCCTCATCGAATATAACAAAGTCCCCTAATCGAGTATAACAAAGGCCCCTTATCGAGTATAACAAAGTCCCATGATCGAGAATAACAAATTCCCTCATCGAATATAACAAAGTCCCCTGATCGAGTATAACAAAGTCCCCTGATCGAGTATAACTAAGTCCCCTAAACGATTATAACAAATCCCTCATCGAATATATAAATGAAAGTCCCTGATCGAGTATAACAACAAATTCCCCTGATCGAGTAGAACAAAGTCCCCTCATCGAGTATAACAAAGGCCCCTCATCGAGTATAACAAAGTCCCATGATCGAGAATAACAAATTCCCTCATCGAGTATAACAAAGTCCCCTGATCGAGTATAACAAAGTCCCCTGATCGAGTATAACTAAGTCCCCTAAACAATTATAACAAAGGCCCCTGATCGAGTATAACAAAGTTCCCTGATCGAGTTTAACAAAGCCCCCTGATCGAGTATAACAAAGTCGCCTGATCGAGTATAACAAAGTCGCTTGATCGAGTATAACAAAGGGCCCTCATCGAGTTTAACAAAGGCCCCTGATCGAGTATAACAAAGTCCCCTGGTCGAGTATAACAAAGACGCCTGAACGAGTATAACAAAGGCCCCTAATCGAGTATAACAAAGTTCCCTGATCGAGTATAACAAAGCCCACTGATCGAGTATAACAAAGCCCCCTTATCTTGAATAACAAAGTCCCCTGATCGAGTATAACAAAGCCCCCTAATCAAGTATAACAAAGGCCCCTGATCGAGTGTAACAAAGTCCCCTGATCGAGTATAACAAAGGCCCATGATCGAGTATAACAAAATTTCCCTGATCGAGTATAACAAAGCCCCCTCATCGAGTATAACAAAGTCCCCCTCATCGAGAATAACTAAGTCCCCTGATCGAGTATAACAAAGCCCCCTGATCAAGTATAACAAAGGCTCCAAATCGAGTATAACAAATTCTCCTGATCGAGTATAACAAAGTCCCCTGATCGAGTATAACAAACGCCTTAGATCGAGTATAACAAAGGCCCCTCATCGAGTATAACAAAGTTCCCTGATCGAGTATAACAAAGCCCGCTAATTGAGTAAAACAAAGTCCCCCTTATCGAGAATAACAATGTCCCCTGATCGAGTATAACAAAGCCCCCTGATCAAGTATAACAAAGGCCCCAAAACGAGTATAACAAAGTCCCCTGGTCGTGTATAACAAAGTCCCCTAATCGAGTATAACAAAGGCCCATGATCGAGTATAACAAAATTTCCCTGATCGAGTATAACAAAGCCCTCTCATCGACTATAACGAAGTCCTTATCGAAAGCCCTGATCAAGTATAATAAAGGCCCAGATCGAGTATAACAAAAGTCCCTGAACGACATGACAAAGGCCCCTGATCGAGTATAACAAAGTTCCCTGATCGAGTATAACAAAGTTGCCCCCATCGAGTATAACAAAGTCCCCCTTATCGAGAATAACAATGTCCCCTGATCGAGTATAACAAAGCCCCCTGATCAAGTATAACAAAGGCCCCTCATCGAGTATAACAAAGTCCCCTGGTCAAGTATAACAAAGTCCCCTAATCGAGTATAACAAATGCCCATGATCGAGTATAACAAAATTTCCCTGATCGAGTATAACAAAATTTCCCTGATCGAGTATAACAAAGCCCTTTCATCGAGTATAACAAAGTCCCCCTTATCGAGAATAACAAAGTCCCCTGATCGAGTATAACAAAGCCCACTGATCAAGTATAACAAAGGCTCCAAATCGAGTATAACAAAGTCCCAGGTCGAGTATAACAAAGTCCCCTGATCGAGTATAACAAAGGCCCCTGATCGAGTATAACAAAGGCCCCTGATCGAGTATAACAAAGTCCCTGATCGAGATATAACAAAGCCCCTCATCGAGTAAAACAAAGTCCCCTGATCCAGTATAACAAAGTCCCCTCACCGAGTATAATAAAGTTCCCTGATCGAGGATAACAAAGCCCCCTCATAGAGTATAACAAAGTCCTCTGATCGATTATAACAAAGTCCCCTGATCGGGTATAACAAAGGCCCCTGATCGAGTATAACAAAGGCCCCTCATCGAGTATAACAAAGTCCCATGATCGAGTATAAAAAGTCCCCTCATCGAATATAACAAAGTCCCCTGATCGAGTATAACAAATTCCCCTGATCGAGTAGAACAAAGTCCCCTCATCGAGTATAACAAAGGCCCCTCATCGAGTATAACAAAGTCCCATGATCGAGAATAACAAAGTCCCTCATCGAATATAACAAAGTCCCCTGATCGAGTATAACAAAGTCCCCTGATCGAGTATAACAAGGTCCCCTGTTCGAGTATAACATAGTTCCCTGAACAATTATAACAAAGGCCCCTGATCGAGTATAACAAAGCCCCCGATCGAATATAACAAAAGCGCCTGAACGAGTATAACAAAGGCCCTGATCGAGTATAACAAAGTTCCCTGATCGAGTATAACAAAGTCCCCTAATTGAGTATAACAAAGTCCCCCTTATCGAGAATAACAATGTCCCCTGATCGAGTATAACAAAGCCCCCTGATTAAGTATAACAAAGGCCCCTCATCGAGTATAACAAAGTCCCCTGGTCGAGTATAACAAATTCCCCTAATCGAGTATAATAAAGGCCCATGATCGAGTATAACAAAATTTCCCTGATCAAGTATAACAAAGCCCCCTCATCGAGTATAACAAAGTCCCCCTAATCGAAAATAACTAAGTCCCCTCATCGAGTATAACAAAGCCCCCTGATCAAGTATAACAAAGGCTCCAGATCGAGTATAACAAAGTCCCCTCGTCGAGTATAACAAAGCCCCCTGATCGATTATAACAAAGTCCCCTGATCGAGTATGACAAAGTCCCCTGGTCGAGTATAACAAAGTCCCCTGATCAAGTATAACAAAGGCCCTAGATCGAGTATAACAAAGTCCCCTTTTCGAGTATAACAAAGTTCCCTGAACGAGTATAACAAAGGCCCCTGATCGAGTATAACAAAGGACCCTAAAAGTCTATAACAATGTCCCCTGATCGAGTATAACAAAGCCCGCTTATCGAGAATAACAAAGTCCCCTGATCGAGGATAACAAAGTCCCCTGGTCGAGTATAACAAAGACACCTGAACGAGTATAACAAAGGCCCCTGATCGAGTATAACAAAGTTCCCTGATCGAATATAACAAAGCCCCCTCATCGAGTATAACAAAGCCCTCCTTATCTTGAATAACAAAGTCCCCTGATCGAGTATAACAAAGACCCCGGATCAAGTATAACAAAGGCCCCTGATCGAGTTTAACAGAATCCACTGATCGAGTATATCAAAGTCCCCTGGTCGAGTATAACAAAGGCCCCTTATCGAGTTTAACAAAGGCCCCTCATCGAGTATAACAAAGTCCCTTGGTAGAATTATAAGAAACTCCCCTGACTGAGTATAACAGAGTCCCCTGATCGAGTATAACAAAGTCCCCTGATCGAGTATAACAAAGTCCCCTGAACGATTAAAACAAAGGCCCCTGATCAAGTATAACAAAGGCCCCAGATCGAGTATAACAAAGTCCCCTGGTCGAGTATAACAAAGTCCCCTGATCGAGTATAACAAAGTCTCCTGATCGAGTATAACAAAGTCCCCTGATCGAGTATAACAAAGGCCTCTAATCGAGTATAACAAAGGCCCCTCAATAAGTATAACAAAGTCCCTTGATCGAGTATCACAAAGTCCCCTGATCGAGTATAACAAAGTCCCCTGATCGAGTATAACAAAGTCCCCTGATCGAGTATAACAAAGTTCCCTGATCGAGTATAACAAAGCCCCCTGATCGAGTATAACAAAGTCCCTGATCGAGAGTATAACAAAGTCCCCTGATCGCGAGTATAACAAAAGGCCTCTCATCCCGAGTTTAACAAAGGCCCCTGATCGAGTATAACAAAGTCCCTGGTCAGGTTTAACAAAGCTCCCCTGGTCAAGTATAACAAAGTCCCCTAATCGAGTATAACAAGGTCCCTGAACGGGTATAACAAAGGCCCCTGATCGGGTATAACAAGTTTTGTGATCCCGAGTATAACAAAGCCCCCTGATCGGAGTATAACAAAGTCCCCTGGTCGAGTTTAACAAACTCCCCTGGTCAAGTATAACAAAGTCCCCTGATCGAGTATAACAAAGTCCCCTGAACGATTATAACAAAGGCCCCTGATCGAGTATAACAAAGTTTTGTGATCGAGTATAACAAAGCCCCCTGATCGAGTATAACAAAGTCGCCTGATCGAGTATAACAAAGTCCCCTGATCGAGTATAACAAAGGGCCCTGATCGAGTTTAACAAAGGCCCCTGATCGAGTATAACAAAGACGCCTGAACGAGTATACCAAAGGCCCCTGATCGAGTATAACAAAGTTTCCTGATCGAATATAACAAAGCCCCCTCATTGAGTATAACAAAGCCCCCCTTATCTTGAATAACAAAGTCCCCTGATCGAGTATAACAAAGCCCCCTGATCAAGTATAACAAAGGCCCCTGATCGAGAGTATAACAAAAGTCCCCTGATCGAGTATAACAAAAGGCCCTTGATCAAAGAGTATAAACAAAAATTTCTGATCCGAGTAACAAAGCCCTTCATCGAGTATAACAAAGTCCCCTGGTCGAGTATAACAAAAGTCCCTGAACGATTATAACAAAGGCCCTGATCCCGGGAAGTATAACAAAGTTCCCTGATCGAGTATAACAAAGCCCCCTGATCGAGAATAACATAGTCCCCTGATCGAGTATAACAAAGTCCCCTGATCGAGTATAACAAAGGTCCCTGATCGAGTTTAACAAAGGCCCGTGATCGAGTATAACAAAGTCCCCTGGTCGAGTAAAACAAAGTCGCCTGAACGAGTATAACAAAGGCCCTTGATCGAGTATAACAAAGTTCCCTGATCGAGTATAACAAAGCCCCCTGATCGAGTATAACAAAGACCCCATTATCGAGAATAACAAAGTCTCCTGATCGAGCATAACAAAGCCCACTGATCGAGTATAACAAAGACCCCCTTATCGAGAAAAACAAAGTCCTCTGATCAAGTATAACAAAGCCCCCTGATCAAGTATAACAAAGGCCCCTAATCGAGTATAACAAAGTCCCCTGGTCGAGTATAACAAAGTCCCCTGATAGTGTATAACAAAGGCCCCTGATCGAGTATAACAAAGTCCCATTATCGAGTATAAAAAAGTCCCCTCATCGAATATAACAAAGTCCCCTGATCGAGTATAACAAAGCCCCCTGATCGAGTATAACAAAGCTCCCCTTATCTTGAGTAACAAAGTCCCCTGATCGAGTACAACAAAGCCCCCTGATCAATATATCAAAGCCCCCTGATCGAGCATAAGAAAGTCCCCCTTATCGAGAATATCAAAGTCCCCTGATCGAGTATAACAATGCCCCTTGATCAAGTATAACAAAGGCCCCTGATCGAGTATAACAAA
>NW_024752725.1:0-9611 GCF_018991925.1 Homarus americanus
TGAAGAAAAGAAAGCATATGTACGTTCCCATATAACGCAGGGTTCCTATGCAGGCAGTCGTTTAAATGCGTTTGGTTTACAAAGCCCTGACTATGAAAAGTTCAAGCGAACGCTAATTGGGATTTTTGGGGGTAGGGCACAGCTGGGCCAACTGCAATGGATCTTCAGATGGTTGGATCGCTGTATTCCAGGTATACGAAACGAAACACCGTTGACGCTGTTGACATCGCGGGCCAGGTTCGCCAGGACATGCAAGCGACCTTCCGGTCATCAGGCTGGTACAACTCACAGGGTGATATGCCACCGGACAATGTGGAAACATTGATAGAACTAATAAGTTTTCTTCTTTCCGTCCGTGTTCCCTTATATAGCCGGGCACAGGAAGTACAGTATGAACCACCCTTGGATATGGTGGAATACGCAAACAAGCTCTGTCCCCAGGCTACGGGCCCCTTACTGGCGCAGCCCTCAGTGACGTCACCACAACCCCAGCCGTCTCAGATGCCACAGATGCCTCACTCTCAGACTCCTAATGCGACACACTTAGCTCCGATCGCTCCTCCCCGCCTAACATATAAACAGAAAACATCGTTACGATGCGCACATTGTAATAAACGTGGCCACGTAATGGAAGATTGTTTTCAGCTCCGAGGTAATAGTGCTAATTTTAAGGCCACACCCGGCGCAAAGCCATTCTCAAGGTCAAACAGGATCACCTGCCCCGATTCTACAATATCC
The DNA here is from genome assembly GCF_018991925.1 of Homarus americanus. Classification (NCBI taxonomy): domain Eukaryota; kingdom Metazoa; phylum Arthropoda; class Malacostraca; order Decapoda; family Nephropidae; genus Homarus; species Homarus americanus. Next base: position 739 of record NW_024752725.1, read on the forward strand.
TACACCAGACCGTCCGTTTGACACAGTCGCTGTTGATGTGTTACAACTCCCAATGAGTCATCAGGGATCAGGATACGTCTTAGTGTGTGTGGATCATTTTTCCAGGTTCGTGGTCTTGGTCCCACTAAAAAGCAAAACGGCCGAAGCAGTAGCCTATGCATTAGTGATGAATCTCATATGTCCATATACTACGCCTAAAGTTCTACTCTCTGACAATGGAACAGAGTTCAAGAATGAGCTAATAGAGCATATATGTGCACAATATGGAATTAAACAAACTTTTGTGACAACTTATCATCCACAGGCTAATGGCCTTGTTGAAAGAACCAATCGTAAAATCCTAGAAATACTGCGTCCAATCGTTAGTGGTTTTCAATACGCATGGGAGGATTGGTTACCGCAGGTTGCAGCGTCGATTAATGGGTCAGTTAATAGCTCTTCGGGCAAAACACCCTACTATATTGTCTATGGCACAGATAAACGTCTGCCTTACGACATCCTTACAGAGGCGCCATACCCGGTATATAATACGGATGATTTTGCGGCAAAACAAATTCATGTCTTTACAGAAATTCATAACCAAGTACGATCACAGCTAGCGGCGTCACGCGCCGAAATGATCATCAAACAGCATAAACATGCTAAACCTATCGCACTGAACGTTGGGGACGCTGTTATGTTACAGGTACCTGAAAGGAACTCCAAACTTTCAGCGAAATTTTCTGGTCCATTCCGCATAATCTCAAAAGAAGCAGGCAACAAATTCAAAATATGGAAGCCTAATGCACAGATCGCAGATGTCGTGCACGCGGATCGTCTGAAGAAGACCCAGATAAATGTCTTACCTCCAGTTGATGATAATGTGATTGATGCATCCTTACAGACTGTTCAGAAGCAAAATGTCCCAAATGACTATTGTATGAAACTACGTTCTGCGAGTAGAAGTTAACTCGTACTTTCGCGTCAGATGGAAAACGTCGACGGCCAACTACAATCAGCATTGGACATTCTTCATGGTCTCAGCACAGCTTCGATGAACTCGACAATAGTTTCATGGACGTTGTCGTTCAAGCTGTATCTCACCAGAATCGTGTTGTTTCTCAAACCTTTCACGCGATTACTGCTCTAGAATCAAAGGTTAATGCAATCATAATGGAGTCTAACCAAGTTTCGAGGATTGTTTCTAGGTTACAGAAAGCAATCCCGACGTTAGAATGGCTCCTTTACTTCACAGAATATTTGCATGCTGCTGAAATTTCAGTTCATAAAATTGTAACCTCTAAAAATGGACTAATAGACAGCATTGTAGATGCCGGGATAGGACGTGTGGACGCGAAGCTTGTGCCTGTGCAGACGCTTCTTGAAGCTTTAAAAATAGCCAAGTTGCAGTATCAGTTAACTCCGATTTTCAATGACAATGAGGTTCAATATCATTACCCACTGTTGGAGTCAACCCTCACGCACAATGCAATTCTGATCCACATTCCTATGCGAGGGCAACATGAGTTTAATGCATGGCATTTAGAACCCTTCCCCTGGTTTGTGAACGACACACTGTATACCCTAGATAGGCCTAAAGAACTTTTCTTATTAGATGAAGAATATTCATTGTTATCAATAGAGGATTCTGAGGTACTGTCACGGTGTAAGTCGTCTTATCTACACCTACACGTATGTCCAGCCTACATTGTTTGCATTTATTCCTGCTGCAGAGGGAATATGTGAATTGGCAGTCATACAACCAAATGTACGCACAGCGTTAGCACAATGCAGTTATAGGCCAGTTAGTCTAAAGACTGTGTTCCACGCTCACCTTCACAATGTGCAGTATTTGTTCTTTCCAAATCTCACTACTGTAATTTTAAAATGCCAAAATGGTGTTAAGCAGCTAGTTGTGAAAGGGCATTACAATGCTCCTGATTACTGTGAAATCACTTGTAGTACATTACGGACCTTGCCTACTCATCAGCATTTTGCGTTAAATCGAAAACTCAAGTCTGCTTTAATTCCACTTCCTATAATGAATTTCACTATCAAGGATATTCAAATAGTATCAGAGAAATTAAAAGTGTTAGCTTTCTTGAACGAGACACATTTTGCTGATTTGAATAATAACTTGCCATTTTATCTATCACGGGAATTTGCACTACCAAGTCTTACGATTCCCTCTATTCTGTTAATTCTGGCAATAATGTTCCTGTTCTGTTATTACCGGGCAGTATCATCCAAATTCAACATTGTTCATAACATACTAACCCGTACGACACAAAAGTCTAGGTCCCCTGTAGTAGAGAATACCCCTACAGTAATTTCCCCAGCTTAGTGTCTACATATCTGTTTATAACATGGTTAGGGTTGTCTAGGATGTACTGTACTCTGTGAGTTATTTAGGCCTCACGGAGCTCGGCTGGTAGGTGACCGAGCGATGTAATCGGCCCCTGTCTCATCAACAGAACGTATTATATAAATGGGTCAATACATCTGATATTATATTCAGATTCACCACCCTGTAACTTTCCACTGTCTATGAGTAAGACATGAGATTGACACGTGAGTGGGCAGCTTACCCAAGAGGGCGAGACCCATAGCTCAGCATTTCTGTAAGCACGCACTGCGATGCCCCTAAGCTTCAGTAGCTCACATTAACTCATATCGTAAGGACGTGACCTAACGTTTATCATTCACTCCTAGACAGTGAGACTTACGGTTGATATACACTCAGGAATTATATATACAACCTTTTATAATAAAACAAAGGAACTACCATTTGGGTTTCGTTACTTAAAACCCAAATATAAATATGTGTGAACGGACTGGTTAATTGGACAAGCAGCCGATTCATATATACTCGATGAAGGGACTTTGTTATACTCGATCAGGGGGCTTTGTTATACTTGATCAGCGGGCCTTTGTTATAATCGTTAAGGGGACTTTGTTATACTCGATCAGGGGACTTTGTTATACTCGACAAGGGAGTTTGTTATACTCGACCAGGCGACTTTGTTATACTCGATGAGGGGCCTTTGTTAAACTCGATGAGTTGCCTTTGTTATAATCGACCAGGGACTTTGTTATACTCGATGAGGGGCCTTTGTTAAACTCGTTGAGGGGCCTTTGTTATACTCGATTAGGGGACTTTGTTATACTCGATCAGGGGACTTTGTTATACTCGATCAGGGGACTTTGTTATACTCGATCAGGGGACTTTGTTATACTCGATGAGGGGCCTTTGTTATACTCGATCAGAGGCCTTTGTTATAATGGATCAGGGGACTTTGTTATACTCGATCAGGAGAATTTGTTATACTCGATCAGGGGACTTTGTTATACTCGATCAAGGACTTTGTTATCCTCGATCAGGGGACTTTGTTATACTCGATGAGCGGGCTTTGTTATACTCGATCAGGGGACATTGTTATTGACTTTTAGGGTCCTTTGTTATAATCGATCAGGGACCTTTGTTATACTCGTTCAGGGGACTTTGTTATACTCGACCAGGGAACTTTGTTATACTCGATCTAGGGCCTTTGTTATACTTGATCAGGGGACTTTGTTATACTCGACCGGGGGACTTTGTTATACTCGATTAGGTGACTTTGTTATACTCAATCAGGGGACTTTGTTATACTCGATGAGGGGCCTTTGTTAAACTCGATGAGTTGCCTTTGTTATAATCGACCAGGGGACTTTGTTATACTCGATGAGGGGCCTTTGTTATACTCGATCAGGGGACTTTGTTATACTCGATCAGGGGACATTGTTATAGACTTTTAGGGTCCTTTGTTACACTCGTTCAGGGGACTTTGTTATACTCGATCAGGGGACTTTGTTATACTCGATCAGGGGACTTTGTTATACTCGATCAAGGACTTTGTTATACTCGATCATGGGACATTGTTATAGACTTTTAGGGTCCTTTGTTACACTCGATCAGGGGCCTTTGTTATACTCGTTCAGGGGACTTTGTTATACTCGACCAGGGGACTTTGATATACTCGATCTAGGGCCTTTGTTATACTTGATCAGGGGACTTTTTTATACTCGCACTGGGGACTTTGTTATACTCGATCAGGGGACTTTGTTATACTCGATCAGGGGGCTTTTGTTATACTCGATCAGGGGACTTTGTTATTCTCGATCAGGGGCTTTTGTTATAATCGTTCAGGGGACTTTGTTATACTCAACCAGGGGACTTTGTTATACTCGATCTGGAGCCTTTGTTATACTTCATCAAGGGGCTTTGTTATACTCGATCAGGGAACATTGTTATTCTTGATAAGGGGGACTTTGTTATACTCAATTAGGAACATTAAATATTCTCGATAAGGGACGGTCCTTTCAATTAGAGAACTTTGTTATACTCTATCAGGAACCTGTTATACTCGATCAGCGGCCTTTGTTATACTCGATCAGGGGACTTTGTTATACTCGACCAGGGGAGTTTGTTATAATCGACCAGGGGACTTTGTTATACTCGATGAGGGGCATTTGTTAAACGCGATGAGTGGCCTTTGTTATACTCGATCAGGGGACTTTGTTATACTCGATTAGGGGACTTTGTTAACTCGATCAGGGGGCTTTGTTATACTCGATCAAGGGACTTTGTTATACTCGATCAGGGGACTTTGTTATGCTCGATCAGGGGACTTTGTTATACTCGATCAAGGGACTTTGTTATACACGGTCAGGGAACTTTGTTATACTCGATCAGGGGATTTTGTTATACTCGATCAGGGGACTTTTTTATACTCGATCTGGGGCCTTTGTTATACTTGATCAGGGGGCTTTGTTATACTCGATCAGGGGACTTAGTTTTTCTCGATAAGGGGGAGTTTGTTATACTCGTTGAGGGGGCTTTGTTATACTCGATCAGGGAAATTTTGTTATACTCGATCATGGGCCTTTGTTATACTCGATCAGGAAACTTTGTTATACTCGATGAGGGAACTTTGTTATACTCGATGAGGGGGCTTTGTTATACTTGATCAGGGGGCCTTTGTTATAATCGTTCAGGGGACTTTGTTATACTCGATCAGGGGACTTTGTTATACTCGACCATGGGAGTTTGTTATACTCGACCAGGGGACTTTGTTATACTCGATGACGGGCCTTTGTTAAACTCGATGAGGGGCCTTTGTTATAATCGACCAGGGGACTTTGTTATACTCGATGAGGGGCCTTTGTTAAACTCGATGAGGGGCCTTTGTTATACTCGATCAGGCTACTTTGTTATACTCGATCAGGGGACTTTGTTATATTCGATCAGGGGGCTTTGTTATACTCGATCAGGGAACTTTGTTATACTGGATCAGGGGACTTTGATTTACTCGATGAGGGGGCTTTGTTATACTCGATCGAGGGACTTTGTTATATTCGATCTGGGGCCTTTGTTATACTCGATCAGCGGCCTTTGTTATACTCGATCAGGGGACTTTGTTATACTCGACCTGGGACTTTGTTATACTCGATTTGGAGCCTTTGTTATACTTGATCAGGGGGCTTTGTTATACTCGATCATGGGACTTTGTTATTCTCGATAAGGGGGACTTTGTTATACTTGATGAGGGGGCTGTGTTATACACGATCAGGGAACTTTGTTATACTCGATCAGGGACCTTTGTTATACTCGATCAGGGGACTTTGTTATACTCGACCAGGGGACTTTGTTATACTAGATCAGGGGCCTTTGTTATACTTGATCATGGGGCTTTGTTATACTCGATCAGGGGACTTTGTTATTCTCGATAAGGGGGTCTTTGTTATACTCGATCAGGGGGCTTTGTTATACTTAATCAGGGGGCTTTGTTATACTCGATCAGGGGACTTTGTTATTCAAGATAAAGGGGGCTTTGTTATACTCGATCAGGGGGCTTTGTTATACTCGATCAGGGGCCTTTGTTAAACTCGACTAGGGCCATTGTTACCTCGGCATAGGGGCTTTGTTATACTCGATCAGGAACTTTTGTTATACTCGATCAGGGCCTTCGTTAATCGTTCAGGGACTTTGTTATACCGATTAGGGACTTTTTGTTATACTCGACCAGGGGATTTTGTTATACCGACCAGGGACTTTGTTATACTCGATAAGGGCTTTTGTTATACTTCAGATCAGGAACTCGCTGCTACTGATCAGGGACTTTGTTATATTCGATCAGGGACTTTGTTATACTCGATCAGGGGACTTTGTTATACTCGATTAGGACTTATGGTATCGATGAGGGGGCTGGGCATTGTTATACTTGTTCAGGGGACTTTGTTATACTCGACCAGGGGACTTTGTTATACTCGATCTAGGGCCTTTGTTATACTTGATCAGGGGACTTTGTTATACTCGACCAGGGGACTTTGTTATACTCGATGAGGGGACTTTGTTATACTCGATGGAGGGACTTTGTTGTACTCGATCAGGGGACTTTGATATACTCGATCAGGGGACTTTGTTATACTCGATCAGGAGAATTTGTTATACTCAATCAGGGGACTTTGTTATACTCGATCAAGGACCTTGTTATCCTCGATTAGGGGACTTTGTTATACTCAATGAGCGGGGTTTGTTATACTCGATCAGGGGACATTGTTATAGACTTTTAGGGTCCTTTGTTATACTGGATCAGGGGCCTTTGTCATACTCGTTCAGGGGACTTTGTTATACTCGACCAGAGGACTTTGTTATACGCGATCTAGGGCCTTTGTTATAGTTGATTCAGGGGACTTTGTTATACTCGATCAGGGGACTTTGTTATACTCGATCAGGGGGTTTGTTATACTCGATCAGGGAACTTTGTTATACTCGATCAGGCCTTTCTTATACTCGCATCAGGGCCTTTGATATACCTGATTAGGGACGGTTATACTCTCGATCAGGGACTTTGTTATACTCGATCAGGGCTTTTGTTATACTCGATCAGGAACTTTGTTATACCATCAGGCCTTTTCTTATACCTCGGATCAGGGCCTTCTTATACTCCGATCAGGGACTTTTGCTATACCTGACCAGGGAGTTTGTTATACCGACCAGGACTTGTTATACTCGATGAGGGCCTTTTGTTAAAACGCGATGAGGGCCTCTTTGTTATACCTTCCGATAAGGGGCTTTTTTGTTATTCTCGATTAAGGACTTTTGTTATACTCATCATCAGGGGCTTTTGTTATACTCCGATCAGGAACTTTGTTATACCTGATCAGGGGACATTGTTATATACTCGATCAGGACTTTGTTATACTCGATCAGTGGACTTTGTTATACTCGGGATCAGGGGACTTTGTTATACTGATGAGGGGCCTTTCTTATACTCTCGATCAGAGGCCTTTGTTATACTCGGATCAGGGACTTTGTTATACTCGATCAGGAGACTTTGTTATACTCGATTAGGTGACTTTGTTATACTCGAGCAGGGGACTTTGTTATACTCGATCTGGGGCCTTTGTTATACTTGATCAGGGGCCTTTGTTATAATCGTTCAGCGGACTTTGTTATACTCGATCAGGGGACTTTGCTATACTCGATCAGGGGACTTTGTTATACTCGATCAGGGGAGTTTGTTATGATTCTACCAGGGGACTTTTTTATACTCGATCAGGGGACTTTGTTATACTCGATTAGGTGACTTTGTTATACTCGATCAGGGGACTTTGTTATTCTCGATAAGGGGGACTTTGTTATAGTCGATGAGGGGGCTTTGTTATACTCGATCAAGGAAATTTTGTTATACTCGATCATGGGCCTTTGTTATACTCGATCAGGGGACTTTGTTATACTCGACCAGGGGACTTTGTTATACTCTATTTGGGGCCTTTGTTATACTTGAACAGGGGGCTTTGTTATACTCGTTCAGGCGCTTTTGTTATATTCGATCAGGGGGCTTTGTTTTACTCGATCAGGGGCCTTTCTTATAATCGTTCAGGGGACTATGTTATACTCGAACAGGGGACCTTGTTATACTCGATCAGGGGACTTTGTTATACTCGATCAGGGGACTTTGTTATATTCGATGAGGGACTTTGTTATTCTCGATCATGGGACTTTGTTCTACTCGATGAGGGGCCTTTGTTATACTCGATGAGGGGACTTTGTTCTGCTCGATCAGGGGAATTTGTTATACTCGATCAGGGGAATTTGTTATTTTCGATGAGGGGACTTTTTTATACTCGATCATGGGACTTTGTTATACTCGATGAGGGGCCTTTACTCGATCAGGGGACTTTGTTATACCCGATCAGGGGTACTTTGTTATAATCGATCAGAGGACTTTGTTATACTCTATGAGGGGGCTTTGTTATCCTCGATCAGGGAAATTTATTATACTCGGTGAGGGGACTTTGTTATACTGGATCAGGGGACTTTGTTTTACTCGATGAGGGGGCTTTGTATACTCGATCAGGGGACTTTGTTATACTCGATCAGGGGCCTTTGTTATACTCAATCAGGGGCCTTTGTTATACTCGATCAGGGGACTTTGCTATACTCGACCTGGGACTTTGTTATACTCGATTTGGAGCCTTTGTTATGCTTGATCAGGGGGCTTTGTTGTACTCGATCAGTGGACTTTGTTATACTTGATCAGGGGGGCTTTGTTATACTCGATCAGGGGACTTTGTTATTCAAGATAAGGGGGGCTTTATTATTCTCGATCAGGGGGCTTTGTTATACACGATCAGGGAACTTTGTTATACGCGATCAGGGGCCTTTGTTATACTCGTTCAGGCGTCTTTGTTATACTCGACCAGGGGACTCTATTATACTCGATCAGGCGACTTTGTTATACTCGATCAGGGTGCTTTGTTATACTCGTTCAGGGGCCTTTGTTAAACTCGATCAGGGGCCTCTGTTATACTCGATCATGGAAATTTTGTTATACTCGATCATGGGCCTT